>NC_062522.1:13505389-13565389 GCF_022655615.1 Tachysurus fulvidraco
CACACACACACCGCACACACACACACACACACACCCGCACACACACACCGCACACACACACACACACACACACACACACACACACACACACACACACACACACACACACACACACACACACACACACACACACACACACAAACACTCCTACACACCATAAGCACTGGACAGAGGCTTGAATCGAACTCCCAACACCTAAGCGCAGACATGATAACATCTAAGCCTCCATGCTCCTCTTGATTACGATCACATTACTCATTACTAGTTATGATGTAACTTAAGTTTCTAAAAATCAGACTTATGTTCAAATGCTGCAATTGGCTCAGTGTTTCAGGCTCTGCCACTGCTGGACCCTTGAGCAAGATCCAAGGGCATCATGTCATCAATGACCCTGTGATCTGACCCCAGCTTCTTAACAAACTGGATATGTAAAGGAAAGAATTTCATTGTACTGAAATGTATGTGACAAAGGCTTCTTCAAACTTGTTTCTACATTCCAGTACATTTAATGTGTCCTGTGTTCCTCTAACAAGCACAAACATTCATAAAGAGGTTATAAATGATGCCAATTCACACATATGCATTAGGAAAATATATTAAAATGTGTATTGCATAGAAGTCCAGGTGCAGGACTAGGAAACTGGCTAGTTAACTACTTTACCAACTGTAATTCCTTGTGCGGACAGATGATGGTGCCACTGTGTAAGAACATGTGTGTGAAAACTTCAAGCTGTATACACATTCTGTCAAAAATGGGGCCACACTGAGCGGAAAGATTTTTTTGAAGTCACCTCAGCCGGAGAAAGAAGAAAATCAGTGCTTACATATTTAGGTTTAGGCAATTTAGGGACACCTATAACCATGACAAGTTTTTTTTTTTGGGTCATATGTCACCTAGGTATAAGCAGCAGTATTCACACTTCACAGAGCAACACCCTCATACTGAGAAAGTTCCAGAAATTTTTTGTAGTCTCTATTGAAACACATATCCTTACAAAAGTATGAATAGGCCAGTATTCAAGAAGGCCATAAGGCTAAAACCATGTTACGTAGGAGCAAAGCAAACTGTACAAATGTTTTTTATTTAGACAAGAAGTGTAGAATTAGGTCTATAAATGTTTAGTGAAACGGTTTGGCTTCAGTCGTTTTTTTGAAGACACACAGTGACTCAGCTCTTCAGACAGCCAAGAGTGTAAGGCTTTCATTTTGGGTTTTTGTGGCCTTTTGGAATGCCCTATGATAGACTAGTGTCTCATACAGGGTGTGTCTTTACCATGTGCCCAGAATTCCAGCTCTGGATCCACCACAACCCTGATCAGGACAAAGTGGCTCCTTAAATGAATGAATGAAAGAATGAATGAATGAATGAATGAATGAATGAATGAATGAATGAATGAATGAAATCAGACTAAAATACACTGGGGTGGTGTCATACGGAAGCAGACATATTCAGATGAATTAGTCTCCATTCCATGTAGACGTGTAGATCTGATTCAGCTGGTTTGTGTGGACCAGAACTGGGCCTTCGCTTATATACTCAGACATGACAGTTAAAAAAAAATTCAATTCTATAGCATTTTTATCTCAGACACAGAAAAAGTTCAGAAGTACTAAGATTATACACTTTCTATATATAAAGAAGTAAGAGCAGGATTGCATGACTGAAGAGGATGTCTACTCATTTGTCTATTTTTAATCACATGCTCTTGGTTACTTATAATTTAGTTTAGTTATAATGTAAAGTTTGGCACTGTTCTGTGGTGCATTTGGACCAGCACAAACCGTGATTTGGTCGGAAAATTTGGAATCCAACCTGGCAGTTCTGTGTAGCAATTTGCTTTAAACCTTTATTAAACCTCACTTTGGCAGAATAATGAAAGAAAGCTTTTCACACACTGGCTATTTCTTCTGCGTTTTGGATATAAAACAAAGGACTGGTAATAATTATATAACACAGTAAAATAAATATAGAAATCATTTTAAAATAAAATAAAATATAATAAAATCAACACTCCAAAATAAATTATTTCTCAACTGCCATTTATTATTATTTTTTTCTACTGCCGTCACTTGCAGATTCGGAGAGCCAACTTCACCGCGTTCTGATTGGCCGAATTTGTTATTTCGCTCGAAGAAATGCGCACGCTCTGATTGGCTGCTGTGGATTGCCGTCATAATGAGAGGTGGATCGCCTTGGCTTCGTGTTGCCAGAGTGTTTATTTTAAATCGTTTAAAAATAAAAAGAAATCAGCCTTGAAACTCATGAACAAAATTCTATATTTTTTTGTTAGCTATTTTCACTAAGGTATTACATTTTTAAATTCCACTGAATGTTATAAAGGGGAAATCTAGAGTAATTTAACGGTGTTTGATAAGAGATGATAGTAACAATCTGGCATCCACAGTTTAGGTTCGCCTTCTCTTTTTTCCCCCTCTCCTGTCAGTGACACATGTAGAGCAAAAGCGCAGCGGAGCGCTGAGTAGGACAGAAGAGCTGGAGAGGACGGACAGTGCGAGACGCACAGAGACACACAGAGAGAGAGAGAGCTGGAGAGGACGGACAGTGCGAGACACACAGAGACATACAGAGACATACAGAGAGCTGGAGAGAACGAACAGTGCGAGACACAGAGACACAGAGAGAGCTGGAGAGGACGGACAGTGCGAGACACACAGAAACATACAGAGACGCACAGAGACACACAGATACGCACAGAGAGCTGGAGAGGACGGACAGTGCGAGACACACAGCTTCGCGCGAAATGATCGAATCTTTCCTGGATCGCTTTTAACGACAACACGGACATTTAATCAACGTTAAAAGCAAGAACGCAAGAGTAAAAGGTGACGGCACCAGTGGAAATATAATCTGAAAACTCCATTCGGCTCTCTGTGTGCGCGCCGGAGCGCGCGCGTCGGCGTGCGTAATTTTTGCACAGAAAAGCTGACTGCACAACATTGGACTTTAAAACCGGACTTTTTCTTCCCCAGGGTTCTCCGAGATTATTACTATTAGTAGTAGTAATATTATTAATATTAGTAGTAGTATAAAACGCACACGTCGCTGTAATACTATCGGAATCCCCGCGCGCGACGGAAACATCCGCCTTTTGTATTTGAGAGATTAAGAAAGGTGAGTTTGGCGATTTTCAGTGGCCTCTCAGACACCATTGTCCTGACTCTCCTGACTCTGAGTAATGTAACAGGATACATTAGTGAGGATTAAACATTAGAAGGTCACAGATGACTGCTTCATGTCCACTGATTAGAGTAAATCACACTTAACTTGCCTTTGCTCTCTAATGACACAACACAGATTATGTAAACACTTCATTCCTGTATATGCTTGTGATTTAGTTTGATTATATAAACATGTTAGTATTGTGTACTATTTGGTTTGAATGGGCTGCATGTAAAGGCTGGTTTATTAATCAGATCTATATGTCTCATGTGTTTAACACAACTTTGTGCCTATAGTGAGATTTCAGCTGCTTTTAGTTACATTTCCCTCCTTTCTCCTCAAAGCAGGAATGAAACTTAACTGTGGTCTGATCTTCCTCTCCTATTTCCCATTCATCTGCTCTTACATGTGATCAGCACTGAGATGCCGCTAAAGGGAGCCTTCACTAATGGGCTTTAGACTGAATCTCTCTCTCTCTCTCTCTCTCTCTCTCTCTCTCTCTCTCTCTCTCTCTCTCTCTCTCTCTCTCTCTCTCTCTCTCATTACCTTTCAGTAAATAGTTGCTCTCAGACTGGAGAATGAAATCTGAGATTATAAAGTGAATGAAAATTGCGCCTATTAGTTGGAAAGGAGATGAAGGAAAAGAAGCGCGCTCGTCGGGTGCAGCACCAATGCGCAGGCGCGGAACGCTGCGCGAGCGCGATCGCCTCTGATAGGGGATTAATGGACTTTAACAAACTGTACGCCTTTGTCTGCTGCAATGTTTATCGATTCCACCACTCATTTTGTAAACAAACAAACAAATTAACAAACAATGCCTACAGGCCTTAATAACCTCTCAGAGTGTTGAATTCATTCTTCAAGTGTTTAGTGAGTACCTACACTGTTAATGTGTGTCCATATGGACTTGTATACACACTCCAGGTATTAATACAACACACTTTTGTTCTCTTGTGTACTAAAACAGAACCCAGTGTAATATGTGCACTTGTGAACGGCTCATGCAACTTTAATAACGGCCATGATCTGCTCAGGCTCCATTCGCAATAACATTCTCTTAGCCAGAGAGAAAACATTGACCCGGCATGAAGAATGGCTCAGCTCAGGGTAATGTGCTATTTAAAAGCAATTTAAGGAGCTCGACAAAAGCCATGCAGCGCCTCTTTAATTGTTCCAGCAGCCCCAATGTTATCAGGCAAGCAGACATTCATCACCAAAGAGCCGACCTCAGCATTTAGATAAGGATCAAGGGCAGATTAGTGCTTCAAACGAGGTTGAGATATGGACCTGCATTATGACATCCAAAAAGGTCCTTATAATCCAAATGATCTGGTTTATGGTGAAAAGTAAACTGGTGGATATTAGGGCAGAAGTTAATAAGACCAGAACCTTTTTTTTTGTTGTTGTTTGTTTTCATTGTGATGTATTCTGAGTTATGAGTTCCAACAATACCACCAAAAAGTTTATTCCTTTTATCATCGAACGGCTGATTATGGACCCTCCGCTGAGTAGTGGCACACCTGCAGTGTAGATAAAAAGCCCCCCGAGATGAGCTTTAACATGTTTGTTTGTGTTTTAGCAAAGACCATGGTGAACCCAGGAGGCAGTGCTCAGTCCGCACCAGTTGGAGGTGGTACCATGTCGTGGAAGCGATGTGCGGGATGTGGAGGGAAGATCGCTGACCGATTTCTCCTCTACGCCATGGACAGCTACTGGCACAGTCGCTGCCTCAAATGCTCGTGCTGCCAAGCCCAGCTCGGAGAGATCGGCACCTCGTGCTACACCAAGAGTGGCATGATCCTCTGCAGAAATGACTACATCAGGTCAGCCCTGACTCTGTGTGTGTATACGGGTGTGGGATGTGTTGCCGTACATGTTGGGACACCCAGAACTTCGCACGGAGATATTTGAACTGAATGCATGACGGGGTGTGTATTGTTTCGCCTGATGAAGAGTAGCAAATGTTTGCATGTAGGCAGCATATAAGATATTATATTGCAGTCTAATGGACTGAGTGCCTCTTAATGTAAGTGCGTCAAGTCTGATTGCAAAATAACATTTGTAATGTAATGGCGAGAAGGAGTGCAGGACATTATGGGAAAAAGTCGTAAGGTGTTGGGCGTCCCAGGGAGAGCTGTGGATTTTCCATTGAAAACATGTGTCTCGGATTCTGCCACAGCGGTGCTCGTTAAACCGTTGCGGGTAAAGTCCTCTCGCTGAAAGAGGTCAAGCAATTGACATGCTGGCTGAGCCTGAGACGAAAGGGATTCTTTCTGCGGGGCTTGTTTTTCATCATAGAAAGAAGGGAACCATAGCAGCACTTTCTTTACAAGACACGAGAAAACTCAAGTGCTAGGGGGAGTTTGACGTGTGCAGGAATTTTAAAGGGGCTTTCGTGTCCCGTTCGGCGTGTTCGTGAACCAGAAGAAGACAATTTAATTAGTGAAAAGGACCTTTTTAAATATTTACATAAGGCCGTCTGACACTTGGAGTGAAGGCTAGGTCACTGTAGTCTCACTCACCTGGTGTTGCCTGATTTGACAGGGCAATCATTCAACAGTTTGACCTCAGCAAGGGCAAGCGAAGTGCACTTGAACTCGGAAAGTTTAGACTTTCTGATTTCTGGAAACGTTTGTAGAATTGTTTGGATTTGGAAAAGTAAGTCTTATATCTAAGTGATTATAAGGTTATTTCTATAATGAAACATATCCTTAGCATGCAGAGTTTTTTTCTTGAAACTAAAGATCAGTTTTCTTTTTATTTTTATTTGGATGTTTCCTGCATCGTATGAGCACAAACCTCGTATGTTGATCGTTAACCTATCATCTGTGATAGCTGCTGATCTTCCAGGCTGCCATTGAAAGAGAAAGACAGAGAGCGAGGGAGAGAAAGAGAGAGAGAGAGTGTCTTTGGCAATCTAGTCATTAGCGAGTGTTTACCTTGGCTCGTGATGTGAGTCGGATCAAGTGCAGCTTTCCTGAGAAAGGCTAGGCTGTGACGAGCAGGTGTGCACTAGGGCAAAAAAAGTGAGAGGACAAGTGCAAACGGCGAGAGCCTCCACTCTTTCCACTGCACCTGATCTGGAGGGATCGAGTGCTAGCCGACCCTGGCCTCCAGCCCTAATTAAAAAGAACAGGGAGGGGAAAAAGTGCCTGCACCTTTCTCTTTGTAATTAGTGTGCAGCTCACACAGGCCTGTGATGATCTGAGGAGAGATAAGAGGAAAGGACAAGAGAGTGGGTGAGGGAGAGATAGAGAGAGAGAGAGAGAGAGAGAGAGAGAGAGAGAGAGAGAGAGAGAGAGAGAGAGAGAGAGAGAAAACATCTGACAGCGAATGCACACAATTAAAAGCTTTAATTAGAGTCCCCCTCCATTTTCCTTTAGTCCTGATGGGTTTTATCTAATGAGATCTAGTCCCTGGCTCCGATCCGCTTCCAATGACGTGTCCGAAATGAACGAGAGCCGCATCGCAAACAAAACATTTAATTAACCAAATTGGCTTTTGAGAGAGAGAGAGAGAGAGAGAGAGAGAGAGAGAGAGAGAGAGAGAGAGAGAGAGAGAGAGAAAGAGGTAAAGGGGGGATTATTACGAAGGCCAGTCCCCTCTGGGAGGGAGGGGGATTTAAAGGGGCCTGTCTTATTTTTGTAATGGATTATTAAATTGGCCTTGCAGTGTAAATAATGGAGTTATATATCCCGACTGACTTATATTAATACCGCCTACGCAGAAACACTCAGCCAATTGATTGGGACACTGTGAGTGAAAATGCATCACATTTCCTCTAATGGGAGATGAGGTGAATGGCCTGGCATGATGGCCATCTAATTTCAGTCAGGCAGATGAAACAAACGGGCGCCATCGCTACACATTTTACCCACTCAGTCAGGAGACTGTTAAATGGAAAGTTTACTTTGGGTTTTATTTTTCATAACCTGGAACCAAAAGAGTTCATATTATCCACAACATTCAATACAGTTCATACAGGAATATGGATGGAAAGTTGTGCAAAGTTGTGCAGTTCAAAGTAATAACAAAATGACAGACTCCGTGCTTAACGATTGAAGCCAAAATGTTGGCGATTTGTAATATACACAATAACGTTAGCATTTTTCAGTTGCTCATCGAGTCAAATCGTGATCTAAACACGACGGCACTTCTTAAAGTCTGTGTCTATGTGTCTGGATGTGTGGGTTATTTGTACAGGCAACAGAGTGTAATGTGATGGAGGGGGAATTAATTTTGCTAGTGAATAATCACATGTCCATAAGAGCTGGATAGTGGGAGAGGGGGCACTGTCTCTTTAATTGAATAGGCCTAGGTAATTAAATGGCACTTTTCCAATAGAACGTGCTAGGTAAATCTAATAGTTGGTAATTTAATATCACTTTGAAGTTAGCCTACTCAAGCACAGTGACAGCACATGAGCATGTGAACTATTAGGCTGTGAGAGAAAAAAAAAACCTGGGATCTCAGAAATTAATTAAATCGCATGCAATTTAGTGGAAACGTTTATCTTGATTTGTCATAACAGAATTAATTCAAGGACTTCAATCCACCAGGGACTGGATCTGTTACTTTGAATTAACC
Source organism: Tachysurus fulvidraco (assembly GCF_022655615.1). NCBI lineage: Eukaryota > Metazoa > Chordata > Actinopteri > Siluriformes > Bagridae > Tachysurus > Tachysurus fulvidraco. The sequence goes on from NC_062522.1 coordinate 13,513,158, forward strand.
AAGTGTAATTTGGCTACGTTTTTTTTTCCCTCCCTGCCTTTCCTTTCGTTTCATTTCATATCGTTTCCTTCCCTTCCCTTCCCTTCCCTTCCCTTCCCTTCCCTTCCCTTCCCTTCCCTTCCCTTCCTGTCTTTCTCGTTTTCTCTCTCCGCTCTCAGTCCCCCACCATCTCCTCTTCTAATGTAGCCTTGCCATTATGCAAAGCCGGGCTTAAGTATCAGCCCGATGCTTTTAAGGTTCTTTGGCTGCTAATGTTGAGAGGCATTTTTATAATGGACTGTGATGCCGAAATCATTGTTGTACTACCTTACATCACTCTGCTCAAAAGGTTTTGCCTACGAGGCCAGCATTTGCCAGATGGCCCTAAATTGCTCCACTAGGTTGTAATTCACCTCACAGCCAGCGTCCAAATTAAATCCAGTAGACATCGTTTGATGGAGTGTAGACAGCTTCAAATATTTCTCTTAGGAAAGACAGACGTGGTCGGGACAGTCTGTTTTTATCCTTCTGCTCCTCAATGGAAAATGTTAATAAATCAACATTCTGTGATGTCTTGTTGACAAGACCGTCTTTTCGTTATGTGTGATTGATCGCCAAGGAGAATAGCCTGAGGAAAAAAGAAAAAAAAAAAAGGAGAACGAGAACAACAACTGAGGCAGAGAACGGCTTCGGGTTCGGCGAGAAGGGTGTCGCTGCAATTAAAGAGTCCCCAGGCTTTAATTATACTGACCCAGGCTTGCTTTACCTTCTTCTTACTAACACTGTAGCTCAATGGTGAGAGAGAGAGACCATTAGAGGCCAAGGGCAGACTGATAGCGACTTAATTGAGCACCTAACGCCTTCAGGCCCTTAAATCAAATACTATCAGGAGCCAACCCCTGGTCAAATCATTAACCCACTACATATAGCTCACACTGATAAAATAAAATCCTGCTCTCTAGGTTTTCTCAGTTTTTCCTAAAGATGTCCACACCTGGGAAATTAAAAAAAAAACAAAAAAAAAACAAAAACAACAATCCTGTCCAATTTGGGCAAGACTGTAAACAGCGGGATGTGTGTTGAGTGCTGAAGGGTTGAGTGTGTGAAAAAGCCTTTCTGAGCTGAAGCACTATCAGAAGATTAAGGTAGATGTCATTTGGCAGTTGAGGAGAATGGCAGCATTTAAAGATATCCCTCTGACATTTTCCACGGCTCATCCGTTCAATTTACGGCGTCGAAGGCACGCCGTTGTCACAGGGCTGGAGCTAATTACTTTTGAAATTGAGTTTTGATTGAGCCTCCCCAATCGATGCCACAGCAAAATTTGTTTCTCTGCTTGCCTATGAGCAGCTATCTGAGGGCCGATATTAAAGCGACACACGTTTATTTGTCACTAAAACATGCAGCTGCAAAACATGCAGAAGCGTAGGGAGATTTTCAGAAACAGGAGAGTTGTGAAATCACGCTGCTTTTCTCACATTAGCATTGCGCATACTAAGTTTATAAGGAATTCAATTACAGTCAGGTGGCAAACCGAATCAACGCTTATGCTGCATTTTTAATATCCATCAGATTTTTTCCTCATTAGCTCCTCAGAGTAAGTTTGGTGAGCTTTCCAGAGTTGTCCTTTTCTGTCTCTGCACCTCTTATGCCTCGCTCTCCCTCTGAACATCCCACTTCCCCTTGCTCATCCTTTCCACATTTTCTATCTCGCCCTCTCCCTCCCTCCCTACCTCCCTCCCTCCTTCCCTCCCACCAGAGCTTGTCAGATGCTGTGGTCTTATTTGATTGCATAGGAAAAGTGCACTGATAGAGCAAACACCAGTGAGATATGATGACAAATGGGTCCAGATCCCAGTAAATTACTTTCGGCTCAAATCGAAATTTCATTCAGTTTGTTGCTCGGCGAGATGAAGTAATCTAAATTGTGGACTCTGAAGGCAGATAGAAGAGAAGCAGGAGCAAGCATTTCATTATCAAGAGGCCGAGAGAGAGAGGGAGAGAGGGTTAGGGATGAAAGAGATGAGCGCCAGCAAATCTAAAGTGTTGACACCGTGATTGAAAAGGTTAACCCATGCACATTATATATCAAGCCGGGCTAGCCGAGGGTTTCTAATGGAAACGGAGCACGCGCCGCTCTCCTAATGGCTAAAGCACTACGTCTCCCCCTAGATGTACAATCAAATGCTCTTAGGTCCTGATTGCTTATGTTCCAGGTTATTATAGGTAGTGAAAAAAATGAGTGCTGAAGGTAATACGTAGGCGAGTGGCAGCGCTACAAGCTTTTGGAGGACACGACAGGATTTTTTCATTTGGACTGCTGGCATTACAACCATTTTACATTTTCCAATATCAGAAAAATTGAAGATGCCATTTGTTTCCTCTGTGTGTGTGTGTGTGTGTGTGTGTGTGTGTGTGTGTGTGTGTGTGTGTGTGTGTGTGTTGCCAGTGCTGCAGGCACAGGATTTCAATGATATAAGCCTCACTGCAGGATTTTATTATAAAAGTCAAGTGTAAACAGGCAGTCAAACAGACGTTGTGCATATTATTAATTCTGCTTTATTCCATTCGGAATGCTCGAATAAAGCGCAGAACAATAAGAACGGTTTACTTTCTAAAATGGCCTGTTGAACTTTTTAGGTACTTTCTCTTTCATTTGTTAATATTAGTTATGTTGAGAGGCCCTTTGTCTCTCTCTCTCTCTCTCTCTCTCTCTCTCTCTCTTTCTCTTTCTCCGTCTTTCTCACTCTCTCTCACTCTCTCTCACTCTCTCTCTCTCTCTCTCTCTCTCTCTCTCTCTCAATGTCTCTCGCTTTCACTCTCTCTCTCTCACTCTCTCTCTCTCTCTCTTGCTCTCTGTGTTTAAAATCAGTAGCTATTGGCCATAGTTTTCTATGATTAAATGATTTGCCATCTGTCGCTGCACTGTTACTAACTTTTTGTGTGTGTGTGTGTGTGTGTGTGTGTGTGTGTGTGTGTGTGTGTGTGTAGGTTATTTGGGAACAGCGGGGCATGCAGTGCTTGTGGCCAGTCCATCCCAGCCAGTGAACTGGTCATGAGGGCACAGGGCAACGTGTATCACCTCAAGGTAACCCAGCTCTCAGTCTTCACCCCCTGCATGCTGCAGATTATTACATGATCAACATGAACGAAACATTGACATTTGTAGTCCGCTACAGTATTAATTTCCTAGAATATATATATATGTATATATATATATATTTAAAAAAAAACATAACAGGTTTCTTCTAATAATTATTATTCCCTCATAGAACTAATTTGTGTATTTCTACCAATTAGAAATTGTGTTTGTAAATAAATAATTTGGGGACGAATTTTACACAGCAACCTTTCTTCCCTTTCAAAGTACATAGACGTAAATGTCATTTGTGTGTCTGTGTGAAAGTTAAAGCAATGCATTTTGGGTAACGAGAGTCTGTTCCCCCAGTGTTTCACGTGTTCTACCTGCCGGAACCGGCTTGTCCCTGGAGATCGGTTCCACTACATCAACGGCAGCTTGTTCTGCGAACATGATAGACCCACAGCGCTCATGAACGGCCACTTGAGTTCACTGCAGACGAACCCACTACTTCCTGATCAGAAGGTAAACACCGGCAAACACCACAAGTCTCATAAACACAAACCGCACAGATTGGATTGCGTTATGTCACGATTCGTCCAGGAAGCAGAGGACTTAGATATTGCATTGTTTTTCTCACAGCTGACAGAAAGCATATGATATTATAGTAGGTCATTACTACTGATTGAGGGATTGAAGGACAGGAATGACAGGAATGTACACAAGCTTCTACTGTTCTGAAATGTAGCCAATCAAATTCAAGGACTCAAAGCTTCCATATGTGCAATACTAGTGTAGACAATAAGACCTGGTAATAAACAAGTCTCAAATAAAGACAGGCGGCAAAATTAGTGCTTACAAAAAATATCCATCCAGTGCAAAATAAGACATAGAGGTGACAATCGCAAGTTTTTCAAGTATTCAAATATGTGCGCATGGATATAAAAATATAATTACGGCAGCAAATGTTTAATCTGCTGCAAGGTTGTTAAAGTGACAGTGCAGGTTGTCCTACCGTTGCCTGCGGAGCGTCAGTCGGTTTTAGGTTTTACAGCAAGTTTTCCGGAAATGTCTTGAGGTGTGTGTGCTGATTTATTATTTATTATTATCTAAGGTTTCTGGTTTAGTTTTGCACTGGAGGCAAATGTTGCTAATATGGAAAGGTAATCTGTGTGCACTGCTTATCTAAAACATTGCCCCAGATCATGTCATGTATAAAACTGTACGAGACACTTATTTATAAAAATAAAAAAAAATAGACAAAAATGTGTCATTAAAGCAACAAACATTAATAATATTAATATCAGCCGCCGGGAATCCTGAATCCTGTTTTATTCTTCAGCCCGTACTTTTGGAAATGTTAGAAATCTAAAAATAATCTAGTTTCTATTTCTATATCTTTAAAATGGACAAATTTATTCATTTTGTCAGTAGGTTTATGAACAAGCTGTTTGTTAAGGAAGGATTGTGATGATTTAGACAACGCTTCACAGTAGTTATACGCTTTCCTCTCTTCTTAGCTATATTAGCCACATTCATGACCAGGACACGAAAGTAAAGCAACACATTTCATCCAACAGACACATCTTGGCTGATTGATCACACTTGGCTGAACCATTCAATTAAAGCAACTATTTAATTTTCCTACAAGTTTGTTATTTAAAAGCTTTTGTCTGTAAACGCTGGATAAAAATCTCATTTCATTTAATTGTTTTTTTTATGTACTGCTACTATTTTGCAGCCATTTTTCCCTTTTTAGTTGAAGTTAATATTTTCATTTTTAACATGTCCTTAAGTATTATGCTGTTATATTTTTTGGCACGTTGCCTGCATCTGACATCTGGTGCTCATTAAAAAGCTATCATTTGTAATTTAATTTGCAGAACTCTCTTCACTGCGGGTCGCAAACTTTTACAACAGCTTTCTTATCATTCACGTTTCTTATTAATTCTTATTGGTGCGAGTGTGAGTCTTGTTCTGGACTGGGAGATCTTCTCACACCTGTCTCCGTCCCTGTCTCGTGTCATTCACAGGAGCATAATGGATTTACATTCTTAACATATGCTCGCTGCATATGGACCCGACTGCTGTGTGTCAGTAAGCCCGGTAGCTTAGCATGTATATTTATCTACAGTCACTGTGAGTAACTAAACGTCTGGTTGTTATCCAGAGAGGACGACACAGGAAGCGTGACAGCAGCAGAATTGCTTTTTAAAGGGGGAAAAATGACAGCGGATCTGAAAGCACTTTAAGTCGCTCGCCGAAAGCCCCTCAGGCCCAAGGTCAGGCCTGCAAGACAAGAGCAATTCAGTCTCGGTGAAAGCTAATTTGTCACAATTAATGTCAGCTCCATAAAATGAGAGGACTGCTAACGCAAGCTCGGTGTTGCTTAAGTGAGAGAAAGGAGGGGTGATGAGGGAAGGGGAGGTGATAGGGGTAAGTGTGTGTGTGTGTGAGAGAGAGACTGAGACAAGGAAAAAGTTTTCCTACCTGATTCTGCTGCCTCCATATTTCAGACTGATTATGTATTGATGACATTGATTCATTTGCGCTTTGCCTCAAGAGCTGCGATAGATATTAAATCCTATTGACTAAAGACAAATTGTAATTTTGCACAGCGGATGGATCGCCTTGTTTCTGATGACACAGGTTTGAATTTTTAGCACTCACCAATGCCCATCAGCAGATCCTGACTTATTGCCTTGTGGTCAGAATATCAACTGGTCTGTGCTGCATGGATGTTTTACATCCTCTGATTCAATATGTATCACATTTACTGTCCCAAGGCCAAAGAACAACACTTTTCTCTGTCCTATAGGCAAAAAGTGCTGGAAACACGGGCACAAGCTGTTTTTTTTTCTTTTGTGTACTTTGGTGTCCACGTAACTACCGAAACACACACGTTGTTAGTCATAGAGATTGGTATTTGTGTTGTTATGGTAACAACACAAATTAAGTTCGATCAAATCCTGCAAAAAAAACTTTTTTGGGTGGACAAAAAATTCATTTAGAAAAAATAGAGAGAGAGAGAGAGAGAGAGAGAGAGAGAGAGAGAGAGAGAGAGAGAGAGAGAGAGAGAGAGAGAGAGAGAAAGTACCCTCAGAAATAGAGAAAAAAATAAAACAGAGACGAGTGCAAATTAAAAATTATTGTGAATATTTTTCCAGAGCAGTCAATATATTTCATCCTAATAGATTTTTTTCTTTCACCAAAATCCAGTTCTGTAATAAATAATAAAAATAAATAAATAAACCCAGTTCTGTGAACTGTCAAATCTTATTCATTCATATTTACCAAATTATTAACAGTTAATTAAAAATGTATTACTGATTAAATTAACGATTAAACCGTTAAATGATTCTTCTTATTATTTTTAGTTTCTTATTCACTGTGACCCACCAGCTGCTGACACACTTCTACATCAGTGCCTCCTCTACCGTTTTTCCGTTATTGCAAGTATTATTTGTAATCTCACTGTAATGACCTCGGTTTTCAGTCCTTCCAGGCAGCATGCTAAGCTAGTAATAAATAAAATGAGAGATTTATGTAATTCCTGCTCTGGCCTTTGGGACAGTGTGTAACCGCAGAGTTCATCGCCGTCTGACTGTATCAGCAGCAGCTTAGTGACACATAATGAGTATCGATACATAGACGGGGCAGACGTGTGGGTGGGTGCGAGTCTGTGTGTGTGTGTGTGTGTGTGTGTGTGTGTGTGTGTGTATGTGTGTGTGTGTGTGTGTTTCACCTCCCAGAAAGAGAAGGAAAGGAGGCAGAACTGAGAACAAGGGCAGCCTGAGGGGGCAGAAAGCCTAGAAAAAGGAGTGCAGGAAAAAGACCAGTGAGGAAGAAGAGACTGAGATGACAAGAGATGAAGAGGGCATGAAGGAAAGAGCTCCATTAAGCTCGCTATTCCATCAGAAGGCTTTTAAGAGCTCGTCACTTTTACAAATCAGTGCTAAGAGGGCAGCGTGTCTCAAATTGAATGCCTTTGCATTATCTAGCTTAATTTGAAATGTCTGCTTAAGCCGTTGTTCCCTCTCTCACTCCTCCCGCTCGACGGCTGCAGCGGTAAATATGAGGCCTCATTGTTTATTTATGGCGCAACATCAATTGTAGTGAAAACAGCTGAATTATTAATGCTAAAATGCAATCTGAATATTGGCTGCGCTGCTTTAATTATAGCAAGGAGAGAAGTCTTAAATACACACAGGCACCTCTCGCTGCTCACTAGAGAGAGAGAGAGAGAGAGAGAGAGAGAGAGAGAGAGAGAGAGAAAAGAGCGACATGTCCAAGTATCTTCAGCAGATGCTTGAGATGAATGATGCCGTAGAGTATTGAGTTATTATGGGCTTCAGCACAGCAATAGAGTTCTAGATAGCAGAGATACAATGAAGTGTGTAAGTCTAAGCTCTTCAATACTGCACTCGTCCACTCTGAAGGAACTTTGAGCCCCAAAGTGATCGCCTCAGCTCCTAAAAATTGTGTGAACTACGGCATGAAATCTATGCAGAAGCGCTGTAACAGGAGAGTCTGAGAGTAGCCGTGAGCCTCCTCTACTTCAGTGAATATGAGGTCCCGTCTGGCCGCCAATGTTTTTATTATTTGCGATTTCATGGCGACATAATTGGCGTCGTGCATGTCGGCAGCTCAGGACATTTGATGCTCATTTATTAAGTGGGCTTCCTGGCTTCTCCCTAATCTCTTTGTTCAGGACAGACAAATTACCTTTCTCATGCTGAGGCCGAGCCCGAGGGAGCCAAACCTTCCCTGCCTTCTCCTTAATTAGCCCCCCGAAAGTGTGTGTGTGTGTGTGTGTGTGTGTACGTGCGCGCATGTCTGTGTGTGTCTGTGTGGGGGGGGTGCAATTACTAATAGACTGAAACCCTCCTAGTAACTTGAGGAAGGAAGGGAGAAGAAAATTGCCCCTCGAATGTTTGAAACAAAAGGAACGGCAGAGAGAGAGAGAGAGAGAGAGAGAGAGAGAGAGAGAGAGAGAGAGAGAGAGAGAGAGAGAGAGAGAGAGAGAGAGAGAAGAAAGAAGTTGGGCTCGACTGTCTGTGAAAGCAGAGCGCCGTTGCTTAGACGTGCCTCTAATTGTCCCTGTTGCTCTGCTCCGCAGAAGCCGTGCACCCTGGGGGCTGTGCTGAAGCGCTGCTCAAAACCGAGACAAAAAGAGACTAACTTCATAAAACGTTCTTTCGAGTTAATGCGGAGGAAATAGGGCAGCAGATGGTTTCCAAAGCCTCGCCGATCAATAAATTAAGCGGGTGCTTTAACAGAGCTGCCAGTACAGAACACCTCCTTCATTTGACACAGAATTGTGTAGAAAGATATTTTGGAGTATAACTGACTTTTAGGATCTGCTTCTTTCCTACATATTATTTATTTATTTATTTATTTATTTATTTATTTGCATATTTCATTGTTGGTCATTACCTTTGTGCCACTTTAGCTCTGAGAATTAAGACCTTTTTGTGAAGCTTTATTTGTTCTAAGCTGTTACCAAATCACACACAGAGAAATATATATATATATATATATATATAATTTTTTTTTTTCAAATGGAAGGAAATATCTTTATTCTTTAATCATCCAGACAGTGAAATCCTCAATACAGATATGTTCAGGATTATGTGAAATCTTTGCAAAACTCAACTAACACAAAATGTACAGTAAGTTCGTCGGCTAAAATAAGGTGCGTCTTTAGAAAAATAAAGAAACTGACCAGAAGTGTAACGGGATATGATTATGAAAATGTCAGTGCGCTATACACACTATGTTTATGTTTGTTTGGAGCTCACAATATCACTTATAACCAGACCGCTTAATAATGTAACAGAGGTTATGAAAATATCCTGAATATTTCAGCCAGGCTCTCCCACACTAACACCATCATCATCATGAACATGTGTGTGTAAGTGTATGTGAGTGTGTTTGTGTGTGAGTGTGTTCGTGTGTGTGTGTGAGAGAGAGAGGGTGCGTGAGAGTGTGTATGCGTAAGAGTGTGTGTGTGTGAGAGAGTGCATGAGAGTGAGCATGTGAGAGAGTTAGTGTGTGTGTGAGAGTGTGTGTGTGAGAGTGTGCATGAGTGTGTGTGTGAGAGAGTGTGTGAGAGAGAGTGCATGAGAGTGAGCATGTGAGAGTGTTAGTGTGTGTGTGAGAGAGTGTGTGTAGAGAGAGTGCATGAGAGTGAGCATGTGAGAGTGTGTGTGTGTGTGTGTGTGTGTGTGTGTGTGTGTGTGTGTGTGTGTGTGTGTGTGTGTGTGTGTGTGTGTGTGTGTGTGTGTGTGTGTGTGTGTGTGAGAGAGTGAGTTGTGATTGTGAACATAGGGCCCCAAAAGAATCTGAGATCATACCATTTTGAAAATGTGAATTCTTGAAGTTAAAAGCCGAAAGCTTGCTGTTTTTTGTTAGAACTAGAGCAGTAATATGGCTGTCTGGTTGTAATTTAGCCCATCTGCTACACACTGGCCTACTTTGGAATAATGGTTGCCCTGTTCTGTGTGAGTCTAATACATATTATCATCTCTCTTTCTCTCTTTCTCTCTCTCTCTCAGGTGTGTTAAAAGGGAGGAGTTGCTCAAAGCGGGATGTGTGCCTTCATTCCAGCCCTTGCTCATTGTCACTGAAGATCTCTCAGTCCTGACCTGACCGCCGCCCCACCCTCTTTTCCTATTTCCTTCCGGAGTCGCAGTACTACCCCAGCTACCCCTTACGACATCTCACAATTCCTGTCTACACCCAGTCCCCCTCCTCGACCTGACCCCCGATTGTAGGCGGATTCCCAGCGTTGCAGCGCTTCCAATGGAAATTTGAGGACTCCGTGACTTATGGGAGACCGATCAGACCCTGTGGGACTCAAAGACAGTAAAAAGGAGAGAGAGAAAGAGAGAGGGAGGCAGAGAGAGTGAAAAGAGAACTAGATCAAGCAGAAGGACATTTTGGATAAGCAAAAGAAAGAGAAAAGGAGAGTGTCAGACAAATGAAGCTAATCAGCTGCAGCTTTTCGAATCGCAGTTCTTACGTTTGTTTGATAATTAACAGAGGCAAAACAGACTGTTTTTTTTCCTTTTTACTTCTTTTTTCCCTCTTTAATTCCTTATCTATTCTCTTTTTCTTCAACACGCTATCTACGCGTTCTATATTTTAAATGTTGTAAAGGGAATGTGTTTCGTTTTTTCGGGTGATTCAAGAATCTAAAAGACTGGGTTCCAAGAAGTATCTGTGGCTTTTTTTGTGCAAATCGAATCATGAACACTCTTGGTGTATTTGTAAAACTATCACGTATGTATGCATGTAAATGTTTTTGTCCCAACGTGGCTGCCGTACATCCTCCACGTGACCCCGCCCCTTACCGGAACCTGAAACCATGGCAACGAAGCTCATAGCTGTCCACTTGTAAATGCTGAATGAGAGAGAAATCTATTTGTGATATTTTCAGAGACATTGGCTCTAGTATGGTGTATTTAATTAATAAAAAACTTAAGATTTAAAAGTACTTCTTTTATTTGACCATATTCAATTATTTTTTTTTATTTCATTTTATCCACATACCAGCCACAAATTCTTCCCAACAGTTCCATCATGTCAGTTTTCCCTGCTCTGTGGTGGAAATGTTTAATGAGGTGTGTATTTTTGTGTATTTTATCCATTTATATAGCAGTAAGGTTGATCCGTGTAGGACACAATATAAGCACTAGTAATTGAGGTCTGAGGGTCATGCTCATGGGTTCAACAGTATTTCTTTAGCAGTCCTGGGATTTAAGCTCACAATTTTCTGATCGCTAGCTCTCTAGCTCTACAAATTCAATTTTTTTTTCCATCAGGACAGCCGAATGCTTTGTATTATCACAGCGATTTATCTCTGAGTTTCTCTCGAGAAAAGGGCTCATTAGCAAAACTATGCTTTTCCATTAACCTTCCTGAATGCAGTGCCATCTCGGAGCATCCATCCAACCCTCCATTGTGTCTCCGCAGCTTTTCTCCACAGTAATTATGAATGCACGATGATAGGGTGGCTAATTGGAAATGGATAAACATGTAGCCTTGGTTCTTCTTTTCATTCGAACATGCTATTTAGTGCTGCGAACGCAGGGCCAAATGCCCCTTTGAAGATTCAATTACCGCTGGGAGAGAGAAAGGTGTTTCAGTGTAGTCTGAATGGACTATTTACAGAACAAATCGGCGTTTGAAGCCGTTGCGCGACCTAATGGGTATGAAGGGGATCTGATTAGCATAATACCCAGAAAGCCTGGTCAGTTCTGCCTCGCTCATTAGACAGGTGGATCAGAACAGCACGTGAACCACTTCTGATTGTGTATTTTGCATGTTTGATGTGGTTATAGCATAGCATGCTCACCTTATGAAAACCAGAACCCTGGTCTACAGATTTTGATTAAAACTAAATAATTTTTTTTCCCCCAGCTATGAACATTTCATTTTGAATTAGAATTATGACCAGTTTCTGTTTACTACAGAAAGATTTAAAAGAGGTTACACTCCATGTTCTTTCAGAAATTTGCCAAGTAGTATTTTCCCTGTTTTTCTTACTGTCAGATCCAGAATTATTGGCACAAGCACAAATCTAAGACTTAGACTAAATGGAAAACTATTTTTTTTTCAAAAATTATCATTTACATCATCAGTTAAAATCTGGTAAAGGTTTTAACCTTCTCAAAATAATCCACACATTTTCATCAACACGAGTTCAAATCCCAGAGTCTGAGACCGCCATTACAAAACATATTTTTTGTCCTGCCATTGTTTAACTCAGTCGATTTAGATGAATGGTTTCATAATCTCGACCGATCTCCAGTCATGTTGTAACCTCCTGGCAGAGGTTAGGCTTTTATTCCTTAGTGGAATCCAAATACCAGCCATAAAACAGCTCCAAAAATATCACTGGTCTTAAATCATATTTTAAAGCAAATATAGAAGCTTCTCATTTGGCGTAGTCCTCAATTTTCTACAGATAAATAGTCATTAGTGTTAATAGTGTCTGCAACCTAAAAGAATTTGGTGTGATATGACTTCCACATGATTGCAAATGCTATAGCTTTTATATATTTTGTTTATTGAGCTCATGACAGACTTTTTCTATGGTGCATTTAAACAGCTGTCATTATGTGGACAATCAAATAAAAGATAAAGATAATGAAATAAACAGTGTGTTGTAAGGTGTGGGTTGCAAAATTGGAATATGTGACGTGTACATGATTTAATTATGTAGAAAGATCCGAAGGTTGCACAAAGTTTTAGTAACTGATAATCATAGTTTACAGAATCATGGCCCCAGTCAATTCTTTTCAGGGTTATTTTATTTGTATAGCACTTTCAACAACTGACATTGTCTCAAAGCTGATTTACTGATTTACAAAGATTTTAGCCCATGTTTCGAATACATATTCACAAAAAAGTGACGACGGAAGAGAACGAATTGAATTGACTGGAGTGTAAGAGAAAAGTCTACCATGAGCCTGTACATAGGTTCGTTGGTTGGAAATATTTTGCTATTTTAAAGTCTTCGTTTGAGAGACCGTCACAGCAGGTGTAGCCGTTAGCAGTTGCATGAGGAAATGAAATCATGTTTGTTTTAACACACAGCCTGCTTCCTAAGTGCTTTAACAGTTTGCTTTAGCTGCGAAGCTCATGAAATGCAACCCTTTTTTCACACACTGAGTGGGAAGAGCTTTTTACTTTACAGACTGCAGAAATGTTGTCCAAAAAACCCATAATTGTGTGTGTTTGTGTTGTGTATAAAGATTTAGGTAACTAACAATTGCTTTGTGAACCTCTGTAACATTACATTTAATGGATGCAGCGTAGATTTCTAAATAATTTGTTGAGCAACAGGTGATACAGCAGACAACAACAGCTGGAGCTGGTACTGAAAAACAGTATTAATCATATGAGACATAATAATCGTTCTGATGATGAGGATTAGGAAAAGGATGAGGATAATTTAATCTGTTAAATACGTTTGGCCAAAAATGAAATAAAATATAATTAAATTCTGAGCCAGATACCTTTTTTAAATGAAAATGACATGTTGGTGCTACTTCAATTAATCAAATCCAGTTCAAATGAACAAGGGCACTTGTGCTTGACATTATTCTAATGACACGAATTAAGAAGGGCTGTTTTAATCGTAATCAAAAAGCAATGGATTTAAGATTTAAGACTGCTTTTTTTTTCCAAACTGCAATTTTTGTTTAAATTTAGTTTTATTGATCTGAAATGAAACTCAGTACAACTCGGCTGTGGCCAGTGTAGCTTTTAGCGACTGTGTAATCTGTATAATTAAGTAGGACATTCGTCGTAACAGGTCATTAATTTACTCTGCTGATTATTAGTGAAATGCATATTTGATACTAATGGACACATTTCAAAAAGCTACTTGTGAACATTGATCCTTATTTAAGATATAGCTTTGTTGTGGCTGAAAAGGAGCAGAGTTAATAGAGATTCAGTAATGGAGGCCAAACAAACGGACGCTCTACTGTGGTATATCAGCTTCAATTTCTGTACCATTTTACTGTATTTTCACAAAGTGCATGTTTTAATGTAAGGTTTCAAATATTCAGACATTTTCTGGAACATTTCCTGAAATGGAAGAGCATTTAAGGCTTCAAAGAGACAACCAAATAAAAAGCAATTTTTCAATCTATCTTTATTTTTATTTTTTTAATTTGTTTATGCTTCACAGCATCTCACTATATGTCCACAAGTATGTGAATACATAACCAAAAAAATCATTTGTTCAACATCTTGTTGCAGAATTTGTCATTTCTATGCTGTTCTAATAACCTCTGCTCTTCTGAGAAGGCTTTACGCTAGATTTTGGAGTGCGGCTATGAGGATTTGTGTTCATTCAGCCACAAGAGCATTAGTGAAGTAAGGTATTGTTGTCAGACGATGCGGGCTGGGGCACAGTCAACGTTTCAGTTCATCCCAGAGGTGTTCAGCGGGGTTGAGGTCAGGGCTCTGTGCAGGCCACTCGACTTCTTCAACATGAATCTTAGCAAAACATGTTGTTATGGAGCTCAGTTTGTGTGCAGGCTCACTGGTAGGCTGGATCAGGGTTTGGGCCTCTTAGTTCCAGTAAAGGGAAATTATAAAGCTACAGCATACACAGACATTCTATAAAAGTATGCTTCCATCTTTGTGGCAAGAGTTTGATATTATTATTACGAGTAACTGTTCTGATGTTCTAATGATGAAGCATTAGTAATGAGCAGGAAGATAATTTAATGGTGCTCTCTGTTAAATGTAATGCATTTGGCCAAAAGCCATCAACAGTGAATATAATACTGAATCATATCTAATTTAATTAAAAAATATATATATCACGGAAATTGGTGGTATATATTTTAAACAAAGATCGTTTGATAACACATTTATACATTATACACTTTATTTATAATAAAAATTTAATTTAGCACAGAGTTTTCTTTTTACAAACTAAAGAATAATTACAAGAGATAGCGGAGGAATTTAGTTTTGGGTTTTAAAAGTGTGGAGAAGGAGAAAGAGGGAGAGATAGATAGAGGGAGAGATAGATAGAGGGAGAGAGAGAGAGAGAGAGAGAGAGAGAGAGAGAGAGAGAGAGAGAGTCCCCCTAGGAGCATTTATGAATGCCATGGCATGTTTGGGCCTGTTGCTTTGTGATATTTAAACAGATTATCGCCCTGCCTGCTACCAGGAATATAAATAAAGAGAGAACATATAGAGTTATTAGAACCAATGATAGAGTTGATCTTAAGTGTTTACTAAATGTGGGTCTCAGGACAGGTATAAGTGAGGTATGTATAAATATGCTGTTACTTTTTACCTTAGAAAAAGAATTCAGCTTTCTTTACTGATTTAGTCGTTGAGCTGAAACATTGAAGAATAAAGAATCCTTTACTGTATATATAATCTACTAAAAAATTAAAATGAAAGATTCTTGATCTTTTTTCAGCTCCTTTGAATGACTTCTTGTTTGCCCAGGTGGCAGGGCGTTGTGTGAAAGTGTGTGTGTGGGTGTAAACACCGAGCACTTAACTCTGTCATTATGTAGGTCAACATTTCATCACTTTCAGTCTGTTCATCAGGCAGGAATGTGGCACATTTCAGCCCCCCGTTTCAGAATCGCACTTAAAACCTGTACGCACGTCGGGAAGGTATGTCTCTTATGACAGCTGCAAGATGAGACCCCTTTATCTTTTTTTTTAATTTCCTATATATCACTATTCAAAAAGGGGTTAAATGAATTCAATTCTAAATCTAAACATGGCGGTGAAATAAGTATGTATACACAATGGTAAAAGAGGTAAGAGAGGAGAAATTGAACTAAAACCAGGAATCCATGTAAGGAAAAAAACTCCACCAATGGGAAACATGAACCTATGAAAGACTGTTAGCCTTCACAGCAGGAGTCCAAGTCTCTCATTACTCAAAGAGCTTAACAGAGTCATGTAAAGATGTCCTACATTCTTGCAAAAATGGCCTTTTCCCACAGTTACTATCAACATTTTATCTCCTTTTTTTTTTCAAACTGTACATGCATTTACCATTAAGCCCAGCCGTGCACATTTAAACACACACTCAGTCATTAATACTGCTACCGCACCACGCTATGTGCTCTTAAAACACTCTCTGGAAAAGCTTTTCTCCCACCGTTTATTCCCATCCTCATATTATATATATTAATAATTAACTCAAATTTTCAATAATTAAAGGCCCCGAGCATTGTCTTCTCTTTTACCTACTCTAATGATGTCTGAAACATGTGACCTCCTGCATGGCAGCAACATTGAATTAGCTTAATAATAAACGCTTTTGTTTAACCGAAGAGTTCTTTAACCAATTTATTCTACAGCGGAAAGAAAACCAAGCTTGAATGACATGTTGGACCAAACTTATTATATTGGCTAGAATAAACCTGCTAGTAGACAGCTAGTTGTGTACGTTAGACCTCACAGAAAGCGTTTATGTGACTGCATCATTAAAATTTAATTAAATGTTATCCAACAGAAATTTTCCTGAACGTGACATGGGCTCTAATATAGCTGCTTAGTTAACATGAAATATTCTGTATTGAGCTAGATACTTACATAAGAGATTTAGTTTAATTAAATATAATATTTATTATATATTTTGATTTTGATTTCTAACTATAAATAATGAGATTAGATGTTTAATAATAAATATGCTATATTTTATTTTAATATTTAAAAAAATATGATTAATTATAATGTAATTGACATTTAAAAGTGGAGCAACGTTTAACTTTTTTTTACTTACTAACATTATTAGAGACAGCAGTCATTTACAGATAATTACAGTAAAACATGGATCAGAACAATGACAAATTAATGCTAGCACAAAAGTAATCCTGACCATATGTACAGACAATAATATATTTTAATTAAATTATTAAAATAGTTAAATATAGTTAAATAAAATGCTGAATATGATTGATCGGAATACTCAGATATTTAATATTTTATTTATTTATTCAGGTGGTTAAGTATTTGTTTATTGTTATTTATTTATTTATTTATTTATTTATTTAGTTAGTTAGTTAGTTAGTTAGTTAGTTAGTTAGTTCTAATTATCAACTTTATTTAAACTGATGAAATACATAAACAAACACACATGAATTCATAGCATAGAATTCATCTAAGCCCAGATCCAAGCTCACTACTGTACATATTAAGGTCATGACCTGTGTGTGTGTTCACAGTAGCTCCTGTGCCAGGAAGCAAGCCTGGGGAAATGGAGAAAGCATTCATCCTTCCATTATGGTGTGAAATCTGGTTAGTAATTGTTCTGTTTCAACAGCCTTCTCCGTGGCATGTGCAAACAAACTAGAAATAGCACCTGGGCGGAGGTGCTCAGTTACTTAGCACGGTGTTCGATAACATGAAGAGGGACATGCAAATATTGGTAAGGCAATTAAGGCCAGTCCTGTTTGCTCTAAAGTAAAGGGGTAACCCAATCTGAGGCCATTATGAGTGTACAGCTAACGCAGTTGTGAGTGGCACCAGAAAGCCAGCGCTTCTTCCATCTAAAAGGGTTAGCTAGCGACGGCAAGAAGGCTCACTTTTCGCCAACGGCCATCTTCGCCCGTCGTGTAAATGCACTTGTAATGTGATGAGATTGAAAACACCACCCATCTCTGTTTCTCTCTCCCTTTCTCCCTTCGTTCACTCCTCCTTTTCTCCTGGGAGCTACAATGGACTTCTGGAAGGGAGGCGTTTACGGGATACTTCATTCTTTTTTCGCCAAACAAAAAGAGGAAGACTCAGCCCCATTAGTAACTCTACTCCCATTTACTCTGAGCTCACCTGGGTGTACGAGCCTAAATACACACACACATACACATGCACACAAACACTCAGCTAGGTTTTATCTTTCTAAGTGCAAAAGCATTAAAACAAAAGGTTAATGGTGTCATCTGAAAATAACTCACTTTGGCGAGGTGCATCACCTTCCATTAGTGCTACATACATTGCCGCTGATAATAATTGTTAAATTAACATTAAAGATAATTACATATATGCTATATTTAGGCTGAGACATATGTATGGGCACAACACACCTTCTCACACTGTCAAGACAAATCAATGTTCAAGAATAAAAATTCAATTTCAAGCCAAAGATCTAAGAGTAGTCTATTGAAGGCTGACCACATATACGTCACATGTTCTCTTAAAGATCGCTTCGACTCGCTTTCCTTTTACCACCTCAGGGGGGCACTGATGAAAGAATAAAAACATAACCAATCCATACCGAAGCCATATACTTTATAACTATTTCTGGTAGTAGGTTCTCATTGAAAGGGCTTTTTAAAGACATTTCTAAGCCTCTTCCCCCTTCCAAAGTGTGCATTGAGGGAATGCAGTAACAATAATAATCCATTAAGTCAGCCACAACTTGCGACAACATGGCGTGAGTGTCTCCTCTAAAGTGCTGGCTTGAAAGCATGCCTGAGTGTGGATGGACTCCTGCAGTGAGGCCAAACTCACAGAAAATACTGGCTAGAAAAAGCTCTTAAAAATGATACGCACACATGCTGACTTACAGTGGGATGCTTTTAAGAATTAAAGTCTACATCGTTTTCAAACATGTGTGATATGGGTGCTGTCTTCACTCTATTCACATGCGTTTATTCAAGTTTGTTGATGCTGGCACAGAGATTTGCTGGTGTTTCAGGGACCCTCCTAACTGTGTGGCCCTCTAACAACCCACTATACTTACGTCCTTAAATAAGCAATTCTCTACTCTAATCATTCATAGGCAAACAAGTACCTTCACCTACCCTCCTGAACCCGGCAATTCTACACGTACTGTCAGAAACCGAGCAATTCTATACCTACCATCCCAAACCCAGCAATTCTACACCTACCATCCTGAAAACAGCGATTCTACTCCTACCATCCCAAACCCAGCAATACTACACCTACCATCCCAAACCCATCAACTCTACATCGATCATCCCAAACCCAGCAGTACTACTTCTACCGTCCCAAACCCACCAGTTCTAATCCTACCATCCCAAACCTGACAATTCTACTACTACTGCCCCAAACCCAGCAATTCTACACCTACTATACCATCCCAAACCCACCAATTCTAACCCTTCCATCCCAAACTCTGACAATTCTACTATTGTACTAGTGCCAAAAACCCACCAATTCTACTCTTACCATGTCAAACCTGACAGTTCTACCACTATTATCCCAAACCTGACAATTATGCATTCTGAGTCAAACAATCACTCCTATAATACAATATCTGACACTTCTTTTTCTACCCTTCTAAAGCTGATGATTCTACTCCAGTTCTTACAATGCCAAGAAGATCTTACTACTTAGACAATTCTACTTCAGCCATTCTGAGACCTGCAAGATCATATCGCTACTATCATAAACTTTATAGCTTATCTCCGCCCATAATGAGGCCCACAAGCCCAAATCCCACCATTCTAAATGTACTGTATGTAAAGTGTAGCTGAATAAATCAAATGTCATAAATGTAAATTTACACCACCCATGCACTAGCTCTTACTACTAGCATTATAATCCAACAGTACTTCTCTAGCCATTTAAAAGCCAACAAGCTACAACTATTTACATCCTAAAATAAAAAAATTCTACTCAAGCTAGTCTACTCCATCCAATGTGCGGCTCACAATCTCCTAGTCCTACAATCGCAAAGTTGCAAATTCTGCTCCAGGCATTCTAAAGTCTTGAATTTCTGAGGCCCACAAACCCATATCATTCCATTCTGGGGTCCATGAGCTGCTACTTTCATCATTCTGATGCCTACAAGGTCCTGCCTCATCCAGATCCTTCTCCTGCTATTCTAAATTAATACAGAATATAATCTCACTTCTTTTATCCTGTGACCTACAAGATCCCACCAGAGCTCCTCCTCCCATCATCCTCTCACTACTAACAATGACTAACCTGTGACCTTTAATTGAAATATTACCATCATAGCCTTAACTTGAAGATTTGAATTCTTATGATATTCGTAGACTTTCCTAGTGCTCATGAGAGAGGAAGGATTCCTTCAAGGTTTCATGCTCTACACCCGAACTTTTTTTTTTTTACCATTGTTGCTCTTGGAACGCTCACTGGGAATAAATCAGTGATATCTGTAAAGCCACTTTGATTTAATCTGTATTGTCTCTAAAAAGAATTGCTCTAAAATAATTAGGATTTATTTCCTTTCGTATTATTTTGGTTATATTGTGTAATGGATCTGGTACATGAGTGGTAGAAGAGGGAATAGGGCATATTGGGCTGAGTATGTGCCAGTGATATCCAGGCTAAGATGCCCATTGTGAAGGCCTCAGCAGCAGGGCTGGCACTAATTTCGTTTACTCAGGATCACTCCATCATCTGCCTCCTACTGCTCTTGATGCCATGTGAGAGAGTGCCTGAGAAATTAGGACATCATGCAACTGCAAGAAACACATGACAGTTGAACAACTTTGTTCAGCTAATCCAACTGAAAGTCCAAACAAATTAGGAGCACTGCTGTGTTTTTCATTGGTCCTAGGTTTTGTAATCTTTTGGGATAAAATATGGGGATTCAATTCTTTTTTGTGAACAAAATAGGTGAAATAAGCCATTTTAAAACGTGTTGACAAAATGAAGTTTCATGAAAACTTCATTTTGTCAACACGTGAACAAAATAGGTGAAATAAGCCATTTTAAAACGTGTTGACAAAATGAAGTTTCATGAAAACTTCATAAAAGTGAGTGGGAATGTAGCAGTAATGCAGCAAGCGAGCATGATCTTGTCTGAGCTTGGAAAGGAATTGGAGAGGGCTGAACACTCCATAAGAACAGCAAAAGGTCACCAAATGCTTTCATTAATCAGCCAAACCAGGGCGAGACGTCGAGAGGAGAGCTCATTAAAAAATCTGCAAATCTCCTTCTCTGCGCTGGAGGAACCACATCAAGAGCAAGAAAAACCACCACTTCACCCCGGTTTGATTTCTATGTGATTTGCTTAATGATATAAGTTTTGAATAATATACTTCCTTTCCCACAGATGGATTGATCGGGTATTGTGTGCATTACAGTTCATCATACAAAACGATCTCTTTTATTCAGTGGACGAATGGCGTATGAAAATGTTTAAAAAAATAAAGCAGACAGAACACACTATTATGAACACTGTGAATAGGAAAATGATCAGTGACCTGCTCCATTCAATTAGATGAAAGTTTGATGAACAAAATCAAAGAAAAGTTATCATGTCACCTATTAATAAAATTTTTAAAATCAGTTCTTTAAGGTGCTCTATCTTTCAAGCACTCCTGCAAAGAGAATGTGTTGGCAATGACTAATGTTTCACATTGTTAAATATATCTATTAATGATTTTTCTGTGAGGCTTTGAAGCCAGGAGCATTAGCGAGCTGTAAATCACAAAGTTGCCTGCTGTCTTCCGTAGAGAGGCAGTGTGAGTTCCCCTTATCTCCGCAATTACATCCAGGGGAGTGGATCTATCTGTTCATTCTCAGCCCATTCCACAGACGTACACATTTACTTTAGAACCATTACTTGTAGTCATTTTTCATTTGCTTTACTTGCCATGACTTCCACTCATACCAGAATGCGACCCTGCCTAAGTTCCTAAACCCTTAATGTTTTACCCAGAGATTAGTGATAAAAAAAAAACACAATACAATACAGTGTACAATGCCCTAGCATTTAAGCTATGATTACTGGATAAAGCTTTCATTTGCATTAGATTTTCACTTAAATATTTTTCAGAAACATTTCTCTGAAACAACCTAGATATAGGGCCTGTATATATTTCAAACATAAAGCTATTAATAAAAGACATTACGCAAAATGCAAGTGGTAACAAGTACGGAAAGGGTCATAACTAAAGCACAAGGGTTTGAGTTTTTTTAGGTGTGCTAGATACTAGTCACAAATGAGTCAGTGAAACTATGCGATTGAAGTGGGCTATTCTGCAATAGACTTTTCCACATATCATTCTTCCCTGAGAGGAGGAGTCTGCTATAAGCTAAATGAAAACCATTAGTAATGCACTTCTAAGTGTTAAAGTGCTAGGGTAGGGGTCATGGGGTGAGGGGGTTGGGTTTGGACTAAAATTCTGAAAATTCCTGCAGGAACAGAAGTTCAGACATATGTATAACAGTGGCTCCAGTAGTCATGCTGACTTCTAATTACAGAGCAAGATAAGATTATGTTTCTTCAATTAAATTCATTTATGTCCAGTAAGCACTGCACCCTGAATGAAACACTAGTCTAGATCACCATGCACGTGCACACACACACTAACACTTGGGGGCAATTTAATGTCTTCCTGCATGGTTTTAGGAAAGCAGGAGGTAAGCCAGAGAACCCATAGGAAACCCAAATAAACTTATGAACATGCCAAGCTCATGCCAAGCTTATAGACACCCGATTTCAGAATCAAACCAGGGACCCTGGAGCTGCACCACCATGCCACCTCGATTTAAATTCTCCTAGACAAATAATTTTTGGACAAATGTTCTTGCTCACTCAGTTCGGCCTTATTTTGGTATGACTATCAGTGCATATTAGCTGCTGCTTTTAATTCTATGAGGTGGCTGTGTGGATGATGGATGGGAAAGCCTTATATGTGCTAAAGGAAGAATATGCTATTAGGCAGAAAACAGAACCTTAACCAATGACCCTTTTCCTGGCATTTCATCCCTCTATCTACCATTGACCTTTACATATAATTAAGCAAGTAGTTCAAGCAGCTCCAAATGGACCCCAAAGAGCTTTCACTTTTTACCCATGGTTCATCCTGCTTAGTTCTCCAATTTATATTTTTATGTTCCTGTGTCTGTGCAAGTTTATGTTCAGTACTCCTGCACTGAAGTACAAATTTGTTTTCCAGCACCCAATATATCATATGTTTCTCTCGGTTGTTAGCAAAGCAAACAAATATGTATGGAAATAGACAGCTCTTCCCATACCGATGGCAGGTGTGTGCACAGATGGAGTGTAAATAAGTAATGGAGAGAATGTGGCTGCATTTAGGGCATTATTTCAGACTTACGAACGCCAGTCTTTAACACTTTTCTCCCCGCATGCTTTGCTTTTGTCCTGCCTGAACACTGGACATAATAAAACTTTATTTTTCAGAAGCTGCAAGTCTCTTTATTTAAATTTTTGACCTCACATTGTTTATAGACCACATAGACAATTATCAGTGTTTCCTGGTATGCTATAACTCTTGCTATGTTATGATTTGTTATAATCTGCACTATATCTTGGCATGTTTTTGGAAATTGGGAGGAACCAATGAGAAATCCAAATAGAGAGGGACACAAATCAAGACCCCGTCTGTCACGTCAAAGACAAGGTCTAGCCAAGAATGGGTCAAGACCATTTTTAAGGGTTTAAAGGTCGAGTCAAAACCCAAATCCCAAACCTGAGTCTAAATGAATCAAGACTGAGACAAAGAAAAACAGTAGTCATTAGTCACTTGGTGTCATTAGGCAATATTTTCTCAAAATATAATTACTTCTTCTCAACCTTTGTGTATGCAAAAAAGAAAAGACATTATATTTACAAATTTGTAGACCAAGACCATATTTAGCAAGACCAATGCCCAAGATCAAGTCAAGTCACAAGTACACGTATGATTTTTATGCTAGTTACAGAAAGTGAGCAGTTTCCTGCTGGGGAAAATGTACATTGTTCTGCCTTTAGTAAAAATGTAAAATGGGCCCTTTTATGTTGAACAGAACATGAGGTTTAATGAGCACCATCATAAATAAATGCATGGATCTAATTAACCTCTGTGCTGTAGCGGTGCTGGGAGATATGCAGGAGGTGGAGGAGGAGGAGTGGAATTAGCAACCAGCCCAAGACGAACGCTCCATGTCTGGGTTTCTGTGGTGATTCTGGCCCACGGTACAAAAAAGTGGCCTTTGAGCAGATGCCCCTCCTGGTGTCAACTAGCTGGGGCCTCAGTATTGGCCTTCTGTTAGTTAATCTATTAAGCCCTTTCTCAGTGGGGCATGCGGGGCAGATAGAGCGCAGGGAGAGACTTGAAGCTGCTTCAAAACTGGGATTAACATGATGGGCTCTTCAAGACTATCTTGTCATCATGTGCCCTTTCGCAGAATTATTTTAAGGTACATATGACCTCATTGTCAAGCATTATTATGTACTAGGAACATGATAGATTTAATGAAAATATAGCAATATAGCATTGAGTTTAGTCGGTTTATTTATGTCAGATAGTTTTTGCATACAGGCAATGTGATGTACTCCATCTAATGGTGTTCTAATCTAATATATGCTTTATGTGATATTATTTTGTACCTGTTTACACACAGCCTGAGGTATTCAGTGATTTATGCTAGTGTCTCTGGCACCTCTGACACAAACATTATCCTTTCTCCACATGCTTCTTGTTCAAATGGCAACAAAACCACATAAAATCTGCACTTACAGGCTCTCACTGAAACAGCGGCCTTAAGTATTTTTGTGGCTGACTTCCCCAGATTAGCTTTTCTATACAATGAAATGAATATACACGACCCAGAGGGCTACATCCTGTTTGTGTCCCATTCGAAAAATAATATTTCATCAATATTTTTATCAACAAGGCAAGACAGTGTTAGAACACATAACACTGACAATGGAGTGTATTAACTGTGTCAATGTCATATCTAAGTTACCATGACAACAACTGACTGTGTGCTAGAAGCATACGTTGAATACACTCTTTAACAACAATCATTTTAAGCCACCTTTACATTGTATGGGTTTGTTGCTATCTGCAAATATTACACATTCTTAAAGCTTAGAGAAACGGTCTTAAAAGCAATAATATTTCCTTCTCATTAGTGCCTTTGCAACTTAAGAATAAATGTCAATATCAGATTTTTGTATTAAAATCACAGTATGTGACTACTGCTCATGTGTGACGCTCGCCTACAAGCTACCAAATGGAGGGTGTTTTAAGATTCCACAAAACTTGCAGAAAACTGACTGAATAGTGACAAGTCTGCAAGTAGCGATGGAGAAATGTAAAAGGTGGAAGATTCTAGTAAACAGAACAACATTTTTTATGTGACCCTCTTTTCTGCTGATTGATAATGTAAGCAGAACATAGTGATTTTCTTTAATTACAAGTCTATCCTTAGAGGAGCTTCATCATATAATCTGACAGGGAGAACATGTTCTTGCACGTCTGTTATGAGATTCAAAGACAATTTTATTGGGATTATCTCAACAAGCAACAATCTTAAAATACTTAAAAGTAAAAATATCAGAACAGCATATAATTAAAACATCAAAATTACAATTTCAAAATTCTCCAAATTGTGAGAGCCTACCTGTGAGAACCTAACTGTGAGAGCCTACCTGTGAGAACCTACCTGTGAGAGCCTACCTGTGAGAGCCTACCTGTGAGAACCTACCTGTGAGAGCCTACCTGTGAGAACCTACCTGTGAGAGCCTACCTGTGAGAACCTAACTGTGAGAACCTACCTGTGAGAACCTAACTGTGAGAACCTACCTGTGAGAGCCTACCTGTGAGAACCTACCTGTGAGAGCCTACCTGTGAGAACCTACCTGTGAGAAACAAAGGGCAAGATCTCAATAATTAGGCAGCTATCACATACAACACAAGTTTTACTAGAGTTGATATTAGCTCTGTCTATGAGTTTTATATATATAAGATTATCTGGTTTACCCTCTAAATGCACTTGCTTTTCATTAGGATCTCATTTATCAGGATCTGAGAGCTTATGAACTACTAAGACCTTAAATATAAGGTGAAATGTGGAACCAGCTACTTTAAAATAGCTCTTAGTAATATCTACTTTTAATTTTATACATAAATAAATATATTATCCAAAGCCAAGTAGACTGTATTTTAGTTGAGAATCGTTTGTATCTTTTACATATCATTTTATGGTCCATAAAGAGGAAGAGCAGAGCGTGTTTGTATGCTTAAGCAGTAAGACTGGGGAAATCACAGGACATGGATATGAATGAGGCAGGAAATACATTAGCAACTAACATTACCTCTTTTAGCCATTAGCCTGGGTGGGAGTCAGAACCCGCTGAGGTCACCTGGCAATCAAGGTCACCTTTTCCAGATGAAATTATGAAGTGGTTTCCCTTTAATCGAATGAGACGCAACACACACTTCCCATGTCTCATAGCAACAGGCTTTATTTATAGCCCCCAAACCCAAATGACCAGTTGGTTTAATTTAATAGCAGGCAATGGGATTATACACAGAAACAAATTACCTAAGTGGGCAGACTGTGGCTACCAAAATCTTTAACCATAATGGAGACCACTGACATGATGTCTGGATGTGTTATTTCATTAGGCCACTCCGCCCCTGCATATGTCAGTGGACAGGACGTGTGTGTGTGTGTGTGTGTGTGTGTGTGTGTGTGTGTGTGTGTGTGTGTGTGTGTGTGTGTGTGTGTGTGTGTGTGTGTGTGTTGCCAATCGCAGGACGGCACACAGCTTCTGCTTTTGAGCTGGCTTTGTGGAATGAACTGACACACACACAGCTCCTCCCTGATCCTCCATCCGACCTAAACAAGGTGTGAGCAGCAAACCTGGTGTGTGAGCGAAGACTAGCCTGCACATTGGCTCTATAAGGCTGTGCTGTTAGAATTCTGTAATCTGTGAAAAAAACAAAAAAAAGTCAAATGAAGCTTCCTAGTTCTTAGTTAAATTCCCATTTAGAAAAATACATAAAATAATGTAATCTTTTCATTAACATGTCCAGTTTATTAGGAACACCTGTATTATTAATCTTCAGATCTTTTCTTTCTTCTCTCAGTGAGACTCTGCCCTCAGATTCCTGTTCTTGTTTGACACGACTGAAACCTGATGTGGCCTTCTGTTATTGTAGCCGATCTGCCTCAAGGTTTGATGTGCATTCACAGTTGTAATAGGTGAGTAAATTAGTTGACTTCCTGACTGGCCATTCTGCTGCTCCATGGATATTTCACCATCAATCTGCATAATCTTGAGAGTCCTTTGTATTTGACAATTCCAGGAATTTATACAGCCAATAACCATGCCACAGTCAGTCATTGGTTGATCAATGTTTTCCTTCATTCTAATGTTTGAACATAAACTGTAATGAGTGCAAAGTTGGAATCTAACGTCACATATAACATACTATTGGACATCAAGGCAGAAAACAGAAATCGCAGGAGAGCCTTGTTATTTGGAAGTCCATGACACACTGTATAAATTTACATGAGTGAATTTAATAAAGTTTAATCTTAAAGCTATGTGTATGTCACTAGATTTGCAATAGATCACAGGCTGGGGGGACTGCAAGGCCGGAGGGTGTGTGTGTGTGTGAGAGAGAGAGAGAGAGAGAGAGAGAGAGAGAGAGAGAGAGAGAGAGAGAGAGAGAGAGAGAGAGAGATGGAGAGAGATGGAAAGGGGCTTCTCTCACTTCACTGAACCCTCTGTACCATTTAATCAGACTGAACTCTGGACCAGCACACACAGTTTTACAGAATGCTAATAGATGAAGCTCTAAATTTAAAAGAGTTGTGCTTATGACATGTTGTTTTTATCAAGGAACGCAATTATGCTTCGTCCTTAATATCCCTGAGTCTGTTGGAGTGCCACGCAGCTTGCCAGCTGCAATCAGAAATAACTGTCCCTTCAACTTAATGAAAAACAAGTAGTAGGCCATAAACTTGTAGTCTTCGTCTATCCAATCACAATGTCTTGAGTAATTAAAATGATTAGCTTAATTAGCTTAATTAACTAAATTTGACTACAGGACATGGCCATATGGCAGAGCAAAACAAAGATGGGAACTAATTAAAGTTAAAATAATGCAGGTTTTAATTAACTCAACCCTCAGGCATCAACATTTTCAAATTTATCCAAGCTGATAATTAAAAAGTCCTCTTTGCCCAAGCAACATTTCTTCTCAGAGCTAATTAAATCTGGAAATGAATTAGTGGCACGACGCTCCAAATATTAATTCCTGCTAGAAGATGACTTCACTTTCTAATGAAATTAATTAGGTGCACTGGACTCTCAATCAGACCCAGGCTGTGTCCGTGAGCACAGACCTCATGTAATCTAGCACTGGGCTGGAGGCCCTGGGGCAGAAATTTACAATTGTAATGAAGACTCTTCAGCTGTGTGCCTCTCTTAATATACCAAATGAACATGCAGATCCATTTGTGCCAAGGGCATCCTCATCCTAACCTCTTACCCTAGGAGAAAGCCAGTTAAAATATTGTAACTTTTTTCCCCTCCATCTCCTTATGTGTGTGGTTTATTAAACACCTTGCTTGAGATTACAGACACACTGGTGTTTGAAGATCAATGGTCTGAATGTCTCTGGTGTGTGAATGTGTGTTTTATTAGTGCTAATAGCTGATTGGGGGAGAAAGCTTCAAGCTGTAGGTCGATACGCCTTTTTTTGTGTGTGTATTTTTGCTCATCTGTTTTATCCACTTCCTCTCCACCACTGCCTCGTGGGTAATTTATATAGTCAGTCCTATCTGTAAAATAAACTTCATTAGCTAATTCTATGTCACGTAGTTCTCTTGGACTCTTTATTGAAGCCATCACATTTCAAATGTCTCCTTTTGGAAGGGCATCGTCTAATGCAAATGCTTGTAGACCAGCAGCCATTACATGATGACTTTTCAAGCTACCTTATGACAAGCAGTGTCTCAGCAGTTAAAGGCTCTGGGCTACTAAGTGCAAGGTTGTGAGTTCAAATCCTGGCACTGCCAAGCTGGGCCCAAGCACAGCCCATAACCTTCAACTGTAGCATGCTGATAAAAGTATCTTCCAAATGAGTAAGTGTGCTAGTTTTTTTCACCTCTTTTGTTTTCAGAGACTTCAGTTTTGCATAGATAGCATCTTGAAATACAATATAGATCTATTCCAGAGAACCTGAGATTATCTCCTTTCTGGATCTTAGACAGAGGACAAAGTATGCTTCTCTCAGACATTCTTTTGAATCCATCACCATTCAGAGCGTTTTATTACATTTACC
Organism: Tachysurus fulvidraco; assembly: GCF_022655615.1. Lineage (NCBI taxonomy): Eukaryota > Metazoa > Chordata > Actinopteri > Siluriformes > Bagridae > Tachysurus > Tachysurus fulvidraco. The sequence continues at coordinate 13,541,750 of NC_062522.1, forward strand.
ATCAGTTGAACTGTGAATGAATTGGGCGAAACAATGCCACATGCACACCCAGCTGCAGAGCAAACAGATAAATGACAAGGCAGTATTTACTCAAGATTGTGTTTGATGTATTGAAAGCCTCTGTGTGCTCATCTAAGCCTTATGGCTAATAATTGTCCATGTTCCTGGCCAATTGTAAACCGTCTCGTCCCAGTTCACTGCTATCCATCAATGTGGCAGGCATACAACTGCTGCAAGTGACACAAAGAGCAAAGCCCAACTAATGTGGTTTGTCAAAGGAATCAGGTTTGGTCTAATGGTGAACTGCTGCATTGTCCTGTGAAATGTTACTTAGTTACTGAATACTGTATTTCAATACTGAAAGCTGAGCTTATTTTACGATTCCATTAACCATTTCAGAAAACATAAACTCTGGGATTTCGGATGCATGTTTTACAGAGGGATCTGTTGAAAATCCTTTTACTGCATGCTTGTTTATGGATCGTCTTCTTCCAGAAAATGTTCAGAATTGAAATAATTGTGTTCATAGCACTGCTCAATGCCTCTCAGTCAACAGCGACATCAAACCACAGTTTGAAAAGCTCAGTCTTTTTGATTTTGTCGCCATCTCAATTATTAATGCTCGCTGGTGCCGTACGATTGCAATATGTAAATAGTTTCTGATCTTGTTACATTGTGCACTGATAATATGACAACTCTTAGAGGGTTCATGGTCAAGCTGAGCACAGTGAACTAAAGAAAAAAGACCATCCACAGCTAAGCTAATGGGCTTTTTATTTAACCAGCACCCACACTGAGAAATTAGAGAATATCAAATTAAAGGTATAGATGGCACGACTACCAAGAGCGCCTCGCACAGATGGAATACTCATCTCAGTCGGGCTGGGTTTGATATGCCTTAGAGCCGAGTGCCAAGCTTGTTAGGGCTCACATCAAAGCCACATCAACGTGCCCAACAGCCACACATGCCATCGAGGTCCCAATGAAGCTCTTTCATGTAGCTCCCCTCACTTAAACACCATTAAAATGGGAAGCATAATGTGTTTTGCTTCTTGTTTCATTATTTAAGAGTCCCTCCTGATCTACAAAAAAAAGAAAGAAAGACGTTTTTGCTACCTCAGAGGCGAGTAAACGTGCACTTCAGTTTTCTGAGCTTTTCATTTGTTTCTAGTTTCAGCCAAAGTAATTAGTAGGGTCAGATAGCTCTGAATATCAACAAGATGCTTTGTGTGACACAAGAACTTTTAAAGGAACGACCAAACGCTCTTTGGATCTGTTACAAATCACCATGTCCACTAGTTTGAACTGAAGTTTAGATGATTTGCATGAAACCCAGCAAGGCACAAAAGCTAATCAGAAAGAATGTAAGGATGAGTGAAGCTGCCTGCAGTGCAAGAGCAGAGGCAACTCACACATTAATGTGATAAGAGTAAGAAATATAGATTAGAGGCATCCAAGCCTGGCTCATTCGATCAAATATTTAGCTTGGCTTAAGTTCAACAGGCCCAAAAAACATCTTAAGAAATCTTGGACTCAATATTATGGCCAATTGATCTCTGCTTGAGCAGATACAGGCTGCATCGAAGCTCTGATCTGCTAAAGTATTAAACTCTGTTTGATATCTAGTTCTATATGATCAGGTAGAGTATGTTGCTGTCGCCTTTTTCTCCAGCAATACCGAGTTAACACAGTCTGCTAGTGCTGAACTTGAAAAGGGCATTTTAAATATCTCAGGGATGTCCTACGCTGAAGCCTTGTTGAATATTTCTAAGTGATGCTCTCAAGCACGGAAGAGCTACAGTGTTCACTGACCCCAAAGATCCATGTACGCTTTAATAAGAGCAGCTGGAAGAAAGAGAACGTCGGACAGAGTACCCTCATCACATTTACCTGAAGGGAGATGAGAAGAGAGAGAGAGAGAGAGAGAGAGAGAGAGAGAGAGAGAGAGAGAGAGAGAGAGAGAGAGAGAGAGAGAGAGAGAGAGAGAGAGAGAGAGAGAGAGAGTCTCTAGGGAGTCTCTCCACTCTTTCTTCTGTGTAAATGAGTTTTAGAATTTGTCTTTGCCCACCCCTTTGGTGATAAAGTTCAGCATGTGACAGGGTTAAAACCCCTATCAGTTGATTCTGACCACATAGCCCCCTAATTACTGCAGGGAGGGAACAAGGAGGAGAGAGGGGAGAGAAAAAAAATAAAACACATAAAATTCTGTCTTGAAGCAGAAGATAAGTTCTTATCTTAATCTACTGACTCCACTAGCTTCATTTGTCAGGCTGGGGAGAAAAAACAGATTTCTCCTTGCCAGTGTTAATAGGAACATCTTTCAAGTGTTGAAGCAGGGAAGGAGGAAAGAGGAGGAGGGGGGTTTGGTATGATCATTCGGTGACAACGCCAACATGAGCTGCGTTCCTCACAAGTGGTATTCCTGCTAAGAGCCACTAATTAGCGCCTTATCACCCGCCAAATGGCGGCATGCTGCACACCGAGCCGCCCAGTTCGAGTATTTATAGTGTGGTTCCTCTGCCTTAGCGGCCCGAGGCCTCTTCTCTAGCCTAATGAGAGGTAAAGCCATGAGCACACTGTACAAATATTTCATGGCACTGCCAGCCCTGAGAAACAGGAAAGTCCCCCACTTTGAAAGAAAACAAGTTTTTGAGTTTTAATGCCGATGGCCAAACTGATACAGGTACAAATACATGCACAGTGATTTAAAATGATATTTATAGTGATATTTTAACCACACAGTAAAAAAGTACACACACACACACACACACACACACACACACAGCACAGAGGTTTTTCTTTGTTTTTGCCATGCTGATCTCAGCACTTTAACAGATAGCAGGTTTTTTTTTACTTCATGATTCGCTTTATTGCGCAGCCAATTAACATTGCACTAAAAACATACTTACTTCTGGCACATATCCTCCTTCCTAGCGATTGCATCATTAAAAGTAAATAATGCAACATTACAACTCTGCTCACACCCTGGAAGCACGACACACAAATGTTACACTGTCTGTCGAGCTTCTGTGCATCCTCATGAACCCCTACCATCTCCACCCACCATCTCCACCCCACATCTCCACCCATTCCCATCCCAATGCTTTACAAGCAGAACTGACTAACAGCACACACCCACTCTGATGTCTTATGTCATGTTCCCAATGAGATGTCGCACATAGGTGACATGATGAGGCAAGCTGTGTTTTAGAAATGTAGAGACAAGACCAGTTCCAGAAATAGTGCAAAAGAAGAAGAAAATGATCATCACGATGAAGAACTGTAATTTCCGCCATGCCCTAGATGTGAAAAACTCTGTCAAACGTGTGAACGAAAGTCTCCAAAGATTAATTTGAAGTGCTCACTGAATTGTGATTCCTTTAATTAATTACAGAATTAACCGCCCTGTTAAAACATTCCTAGTGGAATCCAGCAACTGGCAATTTTTTTTATGCTGGAAACAAAAGAATTACACATCTCTCCTGACTTTCACACAACTCTAAATTTGCGTGGTGTCGGCACACAATTGCTCATGTCATGTGAAATTTGTCTCACTAGAACACTGTGTTACTTGAAGATGATTTCTGTGTTTGGGCACGACAACCTGACAGAAAATCGTTGACATTTCCAGAATAGTAATGATGGAAGTGGAATTAAGTGTGCGTGTTGAAAGCTACATCATGGCACTTGGAGGTACTTTTAACATATAAATTGCTGTTCGTCCATTCACTCACTTGGCAAATCCATCAACCCTAGCTGCAAAATGACACAGAGTTCGCCAGGCACCCGAGCACCACTATTTTTTTTTTTAAAGGAATTTTTTAAAGAATATTTCCAGCAGATGCAGCATTCCTACACGGACGTCGGCCCTGACGACTTCAGCAGTGATATAACAGCTTGTGTGAAATTTCTTTAGTCGACACGAGCGTAAAAGCTTTTCTTCGGTGGCCTACACCCTCCATGTTTCACTGTCAGTGGGAATGCAGGGGAAAGAGCTGCAGGAACAAAGACACCTCACTTCAGCTAATGTGTTTCGAAAGGTCAGGTGAGGTCCATGCAGGAGAGACATTTAGCTCCAGTCCTTCACATAAACACTTTTTCCTTTTACGGGGTTTTAACACAGAAGATTCGGCCTTCATTCAAAAACACAAAAATTACCTTTAAAATATGACATCCTTTCTATTTGGGCAATTAGTTAAATATGAAGATGTGCATCTGTGAATTCTGAAGCTTAGTCAAAAATCAATATCATTTCTTGGTTGTATAAGTAGAAATGTTTTACACAGTCCTTATCTTCATCTCTTAAGCTTTTCTTTACAAAGACTTTATATAGAGAGACTTATCTATATAAAGAACTATTTAATGATAAAAGCCACATTTTATTCTCTGCATACAGAAAATATACATTTTATTTGTCTTCTGTGATACTCTGAGATCAGTTATAGGATCTCTGGAGTAGCATGACTACCATCAAAAAACATATTGGTTTATATAATTGACAAATGCAAAAAAGATAACAAATCTGAAACATTTTAGGTGCAAGGAATTGTGTCTAAAAAGAATAAAACACTTTAGGGTATAATGTTAAGTGGACTTAACTTAGATGTGAAGTAGACTTAACCAAGCTGAAGTTTCGACTAAAAGCACCTCCTGAAGTGTGTTATTACTCTTGTACTACAGGATTTTGGCAGCAATTTCTATTCAAGTCCTTTTGTATTCTGTTACTATAGAAGCAATAACCAATTAGAATGAGTTCATGAATATAAACCTTGCAGTAATCAAAATCTGAGCTGCTGTTACAGAAAATTAATCAAAAATCAGAAGTGAGATCTGTGGTATAATCCATACATATACAGTGTGTCCCAAGTTTCTGCTCTAGAAGACAAAAAGGACAGTTTTTTTTTTACCACACAAGTAAACAAACAAACAAACAAGCAAAAGACTCACGCACATACATCCACATAGTGATACACACACTGTTTAAAATGGAAGAGAGGACACACACGAGGACAGGCGTCTTATTACCAGCTCGCTGCTTCTCCACAGCCCAGCCTTTCTGTCTTGCATGATGTACGTAATACTTTGGTATCTTCTCCCAGCAGGGCTGCGATTGTTCTGATATTTTATGAACATGTCCTCAATCATAAATCATGAGCAGAAGCTCCAGCCGGTTCTCGCTCCTCCACGTATCAGCACATCAGATTACAGGTGAAAGACGAAGCTGAAGAAGAGGTCACTTACGCATGGCTCACACACAAATATCTTATGCTTTGTTGGATCTTGAAATGACTGAATTTGGACTTTCAGGTTTCTATTATAACAAGAGGACAGACAGTGAAGGAATCATCAGGTCGAATACGACACTCTGTATTATTTTACACCACCCTATTACGTCTAACCAAGCACTGTTGTTGGTGGTGGTGTTGCATTATTACTCCGGTAAACTCAATGCCCAGATCATGCGGATCGCAGCAGCAGGACCGTGTTTCTGTCTTGGCGTTATTTGGGAGCCGGTGTTTGACAGGTGATCAGGTGAGTCTGGCCATACTATAAGTAGTCCAACATGGTTTTATGTCATGACAAATCAGTACAGAGCACCAGACTGTCAGTCTGTATCTCAAAGACCTCTGATGCTATGCATAATTTCTGTAAATCAAGGTCAGACACATGTCTCTTTCGGTGTAGTGGCAGTGCTGTTATGTCACTGTGTATCAGGAAGTCTTATACATACTAAGCATAATTTATTTAATCAATCCACAGCGGTCTTTACAGCAACATGTTTGGATATGTGCACATCACCTAGTAACACTGCATTTGTCAGGAGAATGGTTACTAATGATCTTTTAGCTTGTTGAACAAGAATATATTTGTTCCAGGAATAACGTATTAATATATATCTGGTGGTACTAAATAAATAAATGGTATGGGTAATTTATTATTATTATTATTATTGTTATTGTTGTTGTTGTTGTTTTGCTTCTATTTATTGAAGTCATGAATCTTACCACAGTGATGACTTATGAATATATGTATACAGATATATATTGTTTTTTAAACCACCCTACCTTTTATTATTTTGATCCATTTTCTTTTCCGCTTATACTACACAGGGTCTTGGGGAACATGGAGCCTGTCCTAGGGCACACAAGGCATAAGGCAGGGGACACTGTGGACAGGATACCAGTCCATCAATAGGTGCAATTACACACATAGTCACACTAGTTTGAGAAGCAAATCAGCCGACATGTCTTTGAAAGGGGGGAGGAAACTGCTGTACCTGGAGGAAACCCCTAAAGCACAGGGAGAACATGCAAACTCAAAGCACAAAGTGTGGTGTGGGAATCGAACCGCCCATCCCTGGAGGTGTGATTCAAATATACTAAACTAGTTTGCTCTCTTATCTATCTTCTATCTATCTTCTCTCCTTGCAGTGCACGAGAAGGACTTTTTCTTTGAGGTTTTTCACTAACAATACGTAATAACTCTTAACACCCTAAGATTATTTTCCAGTAACAGCATGTCTTGAAATATTTTATTCCTGCTTTACATGTACCAAGAAATCCTTTTTTTTTAACTCTTTACAAAAACAACATAACATCCTTTTGAACACACCCTTTGTTTTCTCTCTCTTACAGTTTGACATGAGAAAAAATTGCAGCTTGTCATTTCACAGAGACAGAGACTCTCCAATTTTGGAAAACAACGTTAGAGCTTCACACCTGGATGTTACCACGGGGAGATTCCTCTGAGAAATCTCCAGCAATGATAACATAATCAATATGAATGAGTGCATTCATTTAAACCTTGCTTCTGGACGTAGAGAGCTGCTGTTAAAGAAAGTTAATGGACCGCTTCTGACCAATCAGATTTAAGAATTCAACAGGGGGGAGTTATACATTGAAGAAAAAAAAAGGAAAGAAATTAGAAATGTGTTTCAAAACTTTTGTCTGGCAGTGAATCTACAAATATAGACTTACAGAACAGTGTGAACTCTTCACTGACCTCACTGCACTCGTGTCATTATTCGCTGTTATTTGTTTGGCAAATATTTTAAAGATTTAATTAGAGATGGCTCGTGTTCTAAAGAAACAAATTAAAACATACAAGCAAAACTTTGCCCATGCATTTTTTATGAACACGTTTTTGTATAAAACACTTCTGCTTTGAATAAAAACGGCTCTGGTGATATTTAAAATGGTAAAGCCAAAATAAACAGCTAGCTCTTTCCCATGTTTATATATTCTAATCATCTGTTTTAGCTGGAACTGGAGTTTGGCTATATATAGAGTCGGGACTGATGTCATATTAATACCTGCGGCATTAACAGCATGATGTGATTTTAATCATTTAGGACACAAGGCTCGGCGCTGAGCAATCTACACTGTTCAGAGTGGATGGGCTTCTTTATAAGGCAAGAAAATAGATCTAAATATTTTGCATTTTAGAGGACTTTCATCAGGCATTAACAGAGGATTATAAACATGAATATCATGGTGAAGAAGTCCTTGGGAGTTCTCAGTCTATAAAACTCTACTCTTTTGTATTTCACAGATCCGTCAGTAATATAGATTTGTCCTTCAACAAAGTTTGCTAAGCATAATAATAGGTAGCAACTAATAAGATGAGTTACACAAGCAGATTGTGACTAATCACATGATTTGCATGGGGAACATTACACATCGTGTGCTTGGGATGTTTCAAACATTTTTACATGTGGACATTTGAAATTCGGTGCATGAGCTTTTAATCTTTCATGTCTAATATATGACCGGTTTATTTACATAGACAGGTTTAAGTTTTCATGTAGGACAACGGTTTTATTTATTTGTCACATGTTATTCACGTGATGTCACTTGCATTTTGTTCATGTCTCAAAAAACATGCGATCAGGTGAAATGTATCCAGAAAAAAAATCTACATAATAATAAATAATATGTAAAGACTTTTTAGGGCTTCATATATGTATATATCCATATAAATCTTTTAAATCTTATAAATAAATATATATATTTCATCTTAGACCATATTGCATAGTTTTTACAGTAAATGAAGTCAGGATACATGCACTCAGATCTCTGTACTTAGTTACAGATAAAAAGTCCCCTACGGTACCAAGTACTGGACATTTGGCACAAGCGCCTGTACTTCCAGACCTGCCGTAGTGCTTCAGAGTCATGGTCTGTTCCACCTGCAGTTAAATCTCAGCATGATGCTTTCACCTAGAGAAACCTACACGTCAAAGAATGAGACATCTGTTTATCTCCTGGAACACATGAACACTCTGTCCTATTAGCACTGGAACACACTAAAATGACCCTATATGTTCTCTTTGTTTGTCTATAATATTTATGCTTTTACAGCAAGCATTTAAACAAAGGGCAAGAAAATGTATTGTTGTAAGTATATAACTGTATCTGTATTTTATCCTAAGCTTAGATTTCTGTTGGTGAAGAGTTTTGCATGTTCTCTATGTGTCTGTGTAGATTTCATCCAGGTTCTTCTACCTTTCTAAATCATTGTGCATTGTGCCATGTGTTAGACTGACAATCCATCCATAGTGTATTCAAGCATCACACTGGGACAGGCTCTGACCATGAGTAGATTAATGATAAGCAGTATTTTACAAATAACAAGCAAATGCTATATAAATGTACATTGATGCAGTCATGTGGCAGCAGCACAATGCTAGTCATGCATACACAGGTCAAGAGTGTAATGCTCAACAGTTAATGTCATCAAATTTAAAAAAACTGACTCTGACTGTGGCATGGATGTTGGTGTTGGAGGGCCTGGTTTGAGTCATTCCAAAACTGCTGATCTCCTTGGACTTTTACACAAAACAGTCTCTAAAGTGTAAAAAAAATAGATATCTGATGAGTTGGACTTCTGCAGGGAAAGAAGGAGAATGACCAGACAGAAAGACCACTGTAACTCAACCACTTTTTACAACTATGGTGAGCAGAAAAGCAGTTCAGAACGTACAACAGAACAAACCGAGAGATGACCACATTATATATATTAAACTCTTGGAGAAGCATTTCCTTCAAATTCATGCCTCATCTCTGATGTCTTACACACCGTGAAATATATAGAATACTTAACTATATATCATTTCGAATAATTAACAATCATTAAGCATTTTTTTTATTAGTTTAATTAATTAAAAAACCTCATATTTTAAATACAAAGAGAAAATATTTGAAATGAAATTGTAGGTTTTTTTTTTATCTAAATATAACCCAAGAGAGACAGAGCGAAGTGTGTGAGAGCAACACATAATGCATTCTGAGTGCTGTGAACACGGCCACTTCTGCTCAATAGTGTACTTATGTTCTATAGATTTTACTGTAGCTGCGGTCCCTGTAGGCCATGAGTAATGTGACATGAAGAGCCCAAAACTAGACTTTGGAGTAAACAGTTCAGCATGAATGAGAGCCTTGTTAAGTTCATGTTAGGTGTGTCGTTGAGTCATACCTGAAGTAAGAGTTTAAAATGGCAGTGGGGTTTGTTTATTCCACACAAGCAACCATCACTTTAAGCAGTTTAGCATAATGTCTTACACCACTACAGCGAAATCAGGACATATTAAGAATTTGTGGAGAAAAATGAACAAACAAACAAACAAACAAACAAACAAAAAGCCAACCAGTGTGAGTTTGATAAAAGTATAGCTTATTAAAATATATCTTATATCGACTCATTCACAATGTTGTGGGATGCTTTTTTGTAGTGTCATTATCTATTGCTGTATTTTACTTCAGCTTTTCTTATCATACCATACCATTATATTTGCTTTAATGACAAAGCATGACATGCATGTGAGGTAATTGAGAAAGAGAGAGAGTGTGTGTGTGTGTGTGAGAGAGAGAGAGAGAGAGAGAGAGAGAGAGAGAGAGAGAGAGAGAGAGAGAGAGAGAGAGAGAGAGAGAGGTGAAGGGTAGAGAGGACAGAAACAAGAGCTGTTCTGTTTCTTGTAAGATTGCCATCTGTGGGTTAACAGCTAGTTATGATGTCTGTGTCTGGCTACGCCAAAGCAGATTACTTATCTGAACTGCTGTTAAGAGATGAGAGCATTTTTGTTCTGTTTCCAGGAAGGAAGTCAAGAGTCTGGTCTTCATGTAAATTGAAAAACACTTTGGCTTCTCGATCAGGCTACCTCATCAGTAATGGAGTCGAATGGCACAGTGGGCCGTCCTACAGAGCGAGAGGACACCTACAAGTTACCCACAACAAGTTTAATGATACATGTTCAGCTTTTAATTATACACTCTGGTCTAATGAATTAAACTCTTACATTGTTTCTACACACTGTGCTCATTAAGACAGCCAAGACTAACTGCAAATCACTTACCACCCACCACCTGCCCTTGCCTCCTTACCTAGTCCCAGCTGAGATAGCACATGAGAAACACACTTTCCTTGTCTAACAATTCATCCTCGATGGGTTTTTACCCTGTCATGTACTGTAAATGCTATCCACTATTGTTTTACTCAGCAGCCTGGAGGTTGACTTACGTACAGTTTTCTGTGTGGTAATTTAACAAACTTAACTTGGAAAGATTTAGTATTCAAATTACACTTAGAATAGCAGTGGGGATTCAACCAAGAGCTAATGGTGAAAGTCAAGGAGGGCATTTTAAAATAGAATCAGAATACAGCCTTGGTCTTTGCTGCTATATTTGAATGTACTGATTATCACGAACAGAACTCTAATCTAAAACTAAAGACCAAATTTATCCAAACTCATCAACTTCAGAAAAAGCTAAAGGTATTGCTTATATTTACACCAACACCTCACACCACAAGCATGATTCTGCATGACTTGGCACAAGCCTTTCTATTAGTGCCGTGGCTGCAGTTCGGGCATGTGACCTTTTCGGGTGGCATTTGTGCCAGCGCCATGTCGGCGGGCATGGACGTCAGCAAGGCCGCAGTCTGCTGTGCCATGTGGAGCCCCAGATGTAGCAGACAGAGTAATCCACACTCACACACTCATAAAAGTGCCCATCTGGCCCCATGTGCACACACTAAGCCTAGAGAACACACTCTCCGTGCTGGCATGGACACACCGGAGACTTGCACTCTATATCAGGAGACTCTTACTCTTCCTCTGATGCTCACTGCTGCTGTTTTTGTTGTGGCATTACCCAACCTCAGCGGCCAACTGGCACTTGATCCACACCCACACACGCACAATCACTATGGAAAGACAGTGAGCCACAGTGCAGAATATCATAGAGGTCTGGCACAGGAGGAAGCCCACTGAGACAGGAAGTGCCACTGAGATACCAAATAAAAAGGATCCATTTATATCACAGCTGCTGTGAGTGCACACAGATAAAGTCAAGGGCTCGCTGACTGCCCTCGGGCCGCTCTCCCTGCCCCCTTATCGTTCTGCTGAAGGATGGTATTACTCGAGTCTGAAATGAAACAAAACACAAAGAAATATATCCTCTGTCCTCTTTTAGCCATGTGCCAATTAAGCAACTGACTCGGCTTGCTGATGTATAAACCTCTCCTTGCACGGGTATTTACTTTAAAGTGTTGATGAATAGTTTCACTCAGTTTTGTGCATGAGCAAGTCGCTGTGAAACAAAACATAAAAATGCAACATAATATAATAATACTTTATTTCTCAATATCACAGTCAAATGAGAGTGGTATCCCAAACAAATACCGGGTAAGCAATATAAAAGTGAAAACATATGACTTTACAACTTACACCATATATTTTACTGCCAATAGCCGAAAATTTAATTTCCATTGCTGCCAATAGCAGAAAATTACATTTACATGACCACATTCATGGAGGAATATAATCACTGCTTTTAAAAGAAAAGCAAATTTTAAAACCACCCCTAAACAGCAAACACCTGGGTATTGCAGTCACACTGCATATAATTTCACATTTGTTGATGTAGGAATGTAACAAGATCTCAAGCATACGAAGACTGTTTCCCTAAAAACAAACAGCTCTTTATAAAGTGGCACACAACTGAAAAATATTAATTTTATAAGGAGAAACAACAGAACTATCAGTTTACTCTCATTTTGAACAAATCTAATTAAGAGTAAAGGTCAAATCACACTTAACACAGTTCAGAAACTTATCATATTTGCTGATGAATTAACCCCGTATGATCTTTTTTCTAGTGCAGAGTCTATTTTTTAAATTCTGCATGTAAGAAAAAGGCAATCTTCACAATACATGACTATAACCTGAGTCCTTTTTAGAGCTTGAAAGGTAAAGGTAAGAGGTAAAAGGTAAAGGTAAGAGCTTACAAAGCTTACAAAATATAAAAAGATATTAAAAAAAGGTTACTTGTGTTTTATAATAAACGAATGTGTAAAATAATGAGCTGCATGGTGTTACAGTGGGCAGCTCCAGGGTCCGTGGTTCAGTCCTTGAGCTCATGTGCGGTGTTTCTGTGCATGATCTCTCTTCTTTGAAATCCTTAAGGTTAAGGTGAATTGCCACTAGGTGTTAATATTAATGTTTATTTATTTGTGTGTGTGTGTTGCCCTGTGATGGACTAGTGTCCCAGCCCAGGTGAATTCCTGCCTCGTGCCCAGGTTGTAGTTCAGGGAATTTGGCATGACCATAAGTTACTAGGTCTGAAAGATTACATAAACCCCAACCCACAATCCTCAACTCCAATTTTTTCAAAGAAATTCAGATGAATTCTTCTTGCATGCACAGTGTACACTGTTTGTAGTATTTTCCAATGAACACTATTGGTTTTATTTTTGAAGAGGAATACTTTAAACCCCAGAGGCCACAATACTGCCCACAATAAAGTATTTCTATTTAACTTGAATAATTGAACAAAAGAGAAATCAGCAAAACTGTACAACTTTGCCACACTTTTTAGTCTCCGATAATCAACATCTGAATCAACAGTCACTGGATGCTTAGTCTACATGTCAACATCATGATTACTGAAGAGATGAATGTACACCTCATGATACACTTTAGCTACTATTATCTAACAAGTCTGGACTGAGTTCTATGTATATCCTTTAAAAGTGACAAGTGCAATCATCAAATCAAACATTTAAATACAACAACTTATACTGTATAATACAACTTATAAACATACATGTTGCCTTCAACTGACGAGACATCAATCATCGAACGCTTCCTACTAGTGAGAATATATCAGACTTGACTGATTGAACGATAATAAATCATTAAGCAAGAGTTTGCTGAGACGAATCAGGTGTGCTTCTGCTTGGAATGAAATTCTGGACCCCCACCAACAATGTTTGGACAGCAACAGACTTTGGCTTTAACTCAGTTCAAGTGCAACAAGAGAGAAAACAGGCAAAACCTTATATCCTTCCACTCTCAGGATACTGAAACAATGCTAACAACACAGAAGCCATTTTGTGAATGTTTAAGATCCAGGTAAAGGTTGTGTGAAATTGTTCACAATTTTTATTCACATTCCTGTGAATTCCATGTGAGACTGGGTATGTGATGCTTGGCTGCTTGTGCCAGGTTGGTACTGCTGACACGCAGCCATCAGGGCAGCAGGCAGACACTCCATCCTGTCCAGAAGTTAAATGAATCACTGTGAGTCAATCTGCTTTGCCTTTTCCACCGCAGGGCTGCTTTTCCATTGCCAGAGGGCATCTGCTCTGTGGATGTGACCTCTGACCTCAGCCTCCAGCTCCTCCTCCTCCAGATTTCGAGGTTGAAGATTGAATGAAGCCCACTGTGCTTTCCGGAAATGGTTGGTGACATAGCAGTATAAGAACCTTAGGAGAGAGAAAAAATGAAAGAAAATAATGTCGCAAAAAAATAGTGGGACTTTGCCTAATGTAAATGAAAGGAAACCTGGGATATGTAAGAGAGATATTGCATTACTGTAGTAAAAAAAAGATACAGACTGACTTCTTGAACTTCATGTCATTACATCCGTAGGCATGTCCACATTAGATTCAGATATTGTTCGAAAAGAACTGGTCTTAAACTCTTTATTACATATGCACGCCTCCTTTCTATAAGGATCCATACAGAAAGCTCTAGAAATGCACCACAATGTTTGTTTCTTCAAACATGCCATGGAGCATATGCGCTGACCGAGCTGGTCGATCTTAGAGCACTTTTTTTTTTTATAGAAGAGCAAATCTGTTTGAAATGTCACACAAACTGTCACCCCGACACATTTAATTGGTTAAATAATTAAGGAAAACGAAAGGTGTCTGAGATAATAAGAAAGGTAGCAACGTGAAAGTGAATCTGATTGAATCACTTTTAAGGTGAGGTGTTCATTTATGAGGTGATATGAAAGTGTAAACTTTGAACCTAGCACTTTTGGCACTTTGAAACAATTAAAAAAAAAAGATTTGCTGGGAAAAAGGTATGCGCATACATAGATGTGCCAGACACACTTCAATCACACTTATTATATATATTTATACGTTTTGGTCACATCTCATTCTTTTATATCCATTTACAAAGATGGAGCAGTTAAGACAAATTCAAGCAATTATTTTTGTGTTATTAATTAAGTAGGTGATAAATTATTATTATTATTATTATTATTATTATTATTATTATTATTATTATTATTATTATTAATTACATTTTTCTTTCCTTTGTGTGAGAGATGCTTTTCTCAAGGGAAAGTTTTCAAAGATGTTAAAAAACATCACTTTGTGGTTTTTTATTTATTTAATTTTTTTTAACATCACAGCTATCTACATTTATCCCAAAAACTTCACATTTCTCTGTCCTGAAAAAGAACTATAATAACTTATATTAGTCAATAATAGTGACTCTCATGTAACAAATTGTATGTCTGTAGTTATGTTTGATATTCGGTATTATATCTTCATTACACATTCATACCTCAACTCTGATTATTGCCCATGTCCAATAAAACTACATTCAGGTACAGCTGAATGTTATATGAAATGTATGGAATGTTTATTTAGGTATTGCTTTTACTGTGCTGCTTCCGTGTTTTTCATTTATTTCATTATTGGTGTATAATACGTATTTGAAATGTTTTGATAGTGTCAACAGCTTCATTATGACTCATATGTCTTTTTGTCTAAATAGGTTTAGAGCGAAAAATGTCAGAAATTCCCATTGCTGCAAATGAAGTAGCTAGACATTCATTTGTTGAAGAGTATTGATGTGCTAACGAGTTTGGATGAGGCATGTTTATGAATAAAACACATTTAAAAACAGCAAATGTTGACCAAAATGATAAAAATAAAATCAACCAAGATAATAAAGTTATAAACTAAACTGATAAAAAAAAGATACAATGTCAATTGTTTATTAATCTTTATTTTATTATTTATAATAATCTTTTGTTCTATGTTTATGTTCTGTAAAGCTGCTTTGAGACAATGTGAACTTTAAAAAGCGCTATACAAATAAACTTGAATTGAATTATTGAAGACAAAAGTGAAATGCTATACAGTATATACATTTTTTTGTTCTGACGTCTTCCAGATAAGTTCCCCTGATTAGCCCAAGCATAAATTAATAAGAACACTGCAAAAATATGAAACCTTTGTTGAAATATTTTATTATATATTCTCTTTGAGATAGTTCTCGGTCTGCTCAGTGCATTCGTGAGGTCATGTAAGGCTTGTCATGTCATCAGCTGTAGTGTCACGAGTCACCTTGGTGTCTCATGAGGGCATCCATATCTAAGTATTTTTCAGATTAAGATTCATTACAACAGTCATTCACTCTGGCAATCAAGAACATCTCGGTTTTGGAGAGCTGGGCCACTACAGGTTGCCAGGCAACCTGAAACAAAGAAATAGAGATGTAGAGATGGAGGAGTGTAATTTGTACATGATCGCTCTTAGGTACACACTTGTAGCATTTAGCTCCAGGAGGACACCATGACTGTCCAAATGTTCTCGGTCATAGAGGTGCAGTGACGTGTGACAATTGATTCTCACTTGATTAAGTAAGAAATGTTCTGATAAGTACTGACGAGTGTTCAGGTAGTACATGGTGTCACTGCTATATAAAGACCTTAGGGTTAAAAGAAATGCTTTCCTGCCATTGAAAAGTGTTTTCCTTCTCACACCATAACATCCAGACAAAATCACACACATCCCATGCCAGAGCAAGAAGTCATTTGAATTAAAAATGTAAAGTCCTTCAGATGAGGTTGTCAATAAGCAGAACTTTCTCACATTTATGGTCAAAAGTGTTTGCCAAAGTAAACAGCCAATATAATTGGAATCACAGACCAAATCAGGCAATGTTCTGAAGTTATTTTTAAGCTGTTATTTGCAGCTATCTGGTCTGATCGTGCAGTTCTGTAATGAAGGTCTGCAGGGACAAAGCAGAACTCCATTTGTGCTGAATTGAAAAACACATTTCGTGTTCTTAACGGTAACCAAGCTGTCAGCAGATAAGGAAGTTCACAGTATCGCCTCGCTAGTAATCCATCTTGCCATCTCACCATCGCTCCTCTTGTATTTTCTTTCCAAACATCTTGAATATATGGCTCGGGGCCTTTGCCCAAATGTCACTCCCAATGATTTCTCAAATCTTTCTGCCACAAAAGATTTGAAACATGGGCACATGGAACAGCAGGATATGTTGGGTTAAAATCCAAATTAACAAATGGCTTGTTGTAAGAACTCCTATCTATCTCCTGGTCAAGTTAAATCATTTTTACTGGACTACAGATGTTTTCAGTCATTTACATTTTCAGCATTTGGCAGCCACCCTTATCCAGAGCCATTTACATTTAATCTAATATTATAAAACTGAGCGTTAAGGGCCTTGCTCAAGGGCCCAGCGGTGGCAGCTTGGTGGACCTGGGATTCAAACTCACAACCTTAAAACACCTTACCCTCTAAGCTACCAGGTATGATCAGCCGTTGTCCAATACCTTCTGCTGTATTTATTTTTAATGTAATTCTGAGCAATTCCGTATACAGTTTACATGTTTCTAGTGTAAAGATAAATACTATAGGCAATGCACAGGACAGGACAGATTTTCTAGGTTTAAATGATGAAGTTTCCCTGTATGCCCAATATATTTCCAAATTAATATGATACAAACATGTCTTTCTTTTGTTTATCAGCATAACTCTTGCAGGTCTGAACTGGATTCACTTTCTGTACATAGCATTTCTTCTCTGGTGAAGTTGCTCTCGATCTGTTGTGTTGTGACCTCAGTCATGTAAGATGCTTGTTGACTGCTTGTTTTCCCCCCCTATATGTGTCATACAGATTTGAGTCGTTTACAACGGGTTGCTCAGCCTTCATATCCTGCACTGTTTACACAAACTCAAGTAGCATTATCAGACAGAAGCCATGATGGCATGGTAAACTTGATGTGGCAGATCGTCCGAGACTGGAAAGCTTAGAATATGAGAAGCCTGGCTCGCTGACGAAAGAAGACAGAAAACTGCCACAGGATGTTCATTGTGCATAACCAGCAAGTCCAGTGACATTTGTCAGGGTCAAGTTCTCTTTCCAACTGCCATCATCAGTGTTTCATCCCTCTTTCCATCCCCTCCTCCTTCTTTCCACACTGTCAGAGTGAGTCTCGACTCATGAAGAAGAGCTCTTAAAACCCACACCCACCCCCTTTCCCTCCCTATCCCAGCTGAGCAGCATTCCAGTGCACATTGTCATTGCCTGAAGCCTGGAATATCTCATTATGCCGCATGAGATTTATTAAAATAGATTATGGAAATGTTAATTAACTCATTAATTACATTATTTAAGCAGCAGTGACAGATAAGGCGATGAGCATTATTGGGGGGGGGGGGTGTAAATGAAAAAGGAGGAAGGCACTGATGTGGAGTTTGTGTATGCAGTGTGTTCTTGTCGAGATGTTGTTGTAAAAGAGCTGATTGCTAATGAGATACACTAACTAACGGGCCAGTCAAGCTTCCAAATTTCAACCTGGAATCGTGCTGCCCTCTATATGTCTTCAATCTCATTTCTCATACACTAGAAAACAACAGATCATATACCATAATGTATTAAATAATAAAGAGTGCAGAAACCAAAAACATAATAAAATAAATAATACTTAAGGGAAAAGGCAAAAAATCACAATAAACCTTTTAAGTCTATTATGGTCATTCCCTAAATGAAAATCATTTAAAGGTGGTTTCAGTGACATTTTTTATATTTGGTGATAAGTTCTGAACATGTTCTAGCAGGTGTCTATTATATATTTACATAGAGAACATTGCTACAGGGCCTGTAAAGGAAGGGAAATGTGAAAATTGTGGACCAATCAGTACAAGGTGGGATCTATGACTATTCACAATTATCACAGAGTATTCACAGATTTTGGACAAGAAATACATTCAGCCAAAGTACTCTCTAATTCATGTGTGCCTTTAAAGGTTCTATTTGTATTGTGCAGAAGTGGGGGGCAGTTTTTTTTTTTTAGATGAATCTAAGATTCATCAAGAGCAAGAATCACAACACAGACAAAAGGCAAAAACCTAAATTGATCCAGAATTGTAAAACAAGGAAAACAAGAGAGAGTCAAGAACAAAAAACAGTATAGACAAAATAAAACTTTGCATAAAATGCAAAGAAAGAGCAGGAGGAAAAAATAAAAACTCAAAAAATAATTGACAGGCTAACATGGCAAAGGTGGATGGTAACTAGGTAACGCATCAATAACAATAGTACTAAAAAAATACACAAGACATGAACACCCCGCAAAATAAATTACACAAAAGTCTAAAGGAGAATTTATGAGACTATCAGCTCAATAATCAGATCCTAACACAATTACAGACTAATCCATCTAACTGATCTCAGAAAACAGGCCACCACAGTATGGTAAAATCTTTAATTGCCCTTATCTGTGAGAAACAAGGTGTGTTCTAATAGCAGAGCTTCTAACAGAATGATCAGAAACCCTATGAAAGTCTTCCTCTTGGTAATTCTGTGATAAGACAACAGCAATTTAAACCCGAGTTTAAAGTCCAAAACAACACCTCTGCTGTCTACTATGTGGCATTGTTGGAGATAAAGTAGATTGCTGTTAGATGCACACTACAAAAAAGCAAGAGGAAGATTCAATCCCTGTAGCATTCTCCAGAATGGTTCTAAGTGGAATTTCTTTAAGTAATATTAGAGTTATAGCAGTGCCATAATTTAAATATCCCCTGACTAGAAACTAAAGATGTGCTCGGTTGTATTTCCCTCAATTAATAACTTGCTACAATAAATTAATAGGCATCTCTGCTTCTTAAAGGAAACCAAATAAGAATACACAGCACGAAAAGGTCAGGAGGAAGGCTGTTTTCGTGTTTTCTCTTAAATGCTTGTCTGCGAGCATTTTTCCAAAGGTTAAGATGTCATAAGCACGAAAGGATGCTGTGCTGAGAAAGAGGGGTGGTGCGTGTGTGTCACGGTGATTGAGACACACTGTGACAATGGGCAGTAGGAGACTGGAACGCTTGCATGGCCGCTGCATGGCAAAGCTCCCCGGAGATACTACTGCAAAGACAATGCTGAGATAGAAAATCATAGTAGGCAGAGAGAAGAACCAGAATTTTATCATGGCTTGGTGAAGAAATTATCAAATGTTTTGGCTGAACCCGCTTGCAATCTAGAGAAATGTTTGGATTTATAAGCAACCCACATAAGTGTATTCACTTATTTGACAAAAAAAATTTCTCAAAATGAACACAGAGCATGTCTGGTCTGCAATGTGGTCCATGTCAGTTAATCGTAAAATATATAAGCTTATATAAAATATAGATTTCATGTGTCATGCATTCTCTAGTTCTATTGACCAATTATGAACCAGACAGTTCAGATTGAATTGATCGAGTTGAGGTTGTGGTCTCTGCCTCAGTGCTGACATTTCTACCTTTGGGTTTCTCAGTTGTTTCCAGTATTTCCCTAGGCATAGTGGTAAGGATCATGGTTAATAATAAGCTACCACAGGACATTTCTGTATCTGTACAGTCTGTTGCACCTTACATGTTACATACATACATATATATATATATATATATATATATATATATATATATATATATATATATATATATATATATATATATATTGTGTATATATATATATATATATATATATATATATATATATATATATATATATATATATATATAACATGTTTTATATATATATAAAACATGTATATAATTTATACTTATAATAGTTAAAATAACTTATATATATATAATGTGTAGTGCATTGTAAATATGTCTAGTAGTACACTGTGTATGAGCACATTGCATCTTTTCCACATTTTCTGCATTTGCACATTTCAACTGGTACTAAGCATTTTGCACATTTTTTAAACCTGTTTGTAAATTGTTCTAATTTCTGTTTCTTAACTACTGTATGTAAATGGTTCTGCAATTTCTGGAGCTTGCTCCCAAGAATTTCACTCACCATGGCACATGTGCTGTGGTGATGTGACAATAAAGGTGACTTGACTTGACTTAATAATTAAAAAATAACTTTCAGTTTAGGCCACACCCACTGTTATTATGAAAGGAAATGATCAAACAAATCAAACAAGTTGTCTTCCCAAACAGTAACAGAGACTAGTTCAACGTATAAAAAGGACACTTATGAGGTATATGCAGAGAGAAAAAATCTATTTGAACCTAGTTTTTAAACCAACAAAGAAATGTGAAATTACTCATCCTTTTTTCTTTTTCAATGGCTCGCAAGATAATTTGGCACAAAGCCGAGTTTACCGCAGATTTACTTTTCTGTTGAGTGAATTTCATTTGCTCTTGCTACTTTAACTGAAAAGTAGATCATTATAGATTTAGTCTCTCATATTGACAGAAAAACATCGCATAAATGATACAACCAACAAAAATATAAGAAAAAGAGAAAAGGGGAGAAGGAAGTGCTTTAAGAAGGGCAGAATACATTAGGAGGGTTGGGAGTCCCAAAACTTGAGATGAACAGTTTATGACACTAAAACAATATTTTTGCTACACACCAGTATATCTATGACCTATTTTGACCTGAGTTCCTCTAAGGTCCCTTGCCTTGCTTGGTGCTTGCTTGCAGTGCCTGATAATCAGCCGATAATCAGCCCAGAACTGACTTTTCAGCTAATGGAGTAAAAAGCAGGTGAACACCAGCTGTTATAGTGTGGCAAGTTAAGGTTGAATAAAAAGCAAATGTTATTCAGCTAGGTTTTTATAACTCTCTATAACGATATGATGTTTGCTGTTCCCTTGTTTTTAACCAAGTTTTTTTTAGACAGGCAAATTAATATCCATTAAGAGCCTAAACCTGTCACTTTCAAAACAGCACAAACAGTACATTTGCAGTCACGTAGAGACATCAGTTAATCCCAGTGTTCGCATGGACATGAAGAGAAGAGGAAAACATGTATTTAAAAAAACTGCATGTAAATAACTCCCTTGCTATTAATTAGGAGAGGTGAAATAAGCTTTTCGCACATGCTAGGACGGTTGTTAATTTGCATCAAGTGTCTCTGGGGAACAATGCATCTGATAGTACTCACTGCACTCCATCAAACAAACGGTACATTCAGCGCAAACAGATCTGTACGCTCTGAGGACTGTGATGTATGTTCCTTCATAGTTGGTTCTAATTAGCTGTGTAGCTGAACTGTAATGTTGTGCCAGCTTATCCTACAAAGGTGTGCACAGGGAGCTTAGAGTCTATCTCAGGAGACCCAGGGCCCAAGGCAGGGGACACCCTGAACAGGGTGCCAACCCATCACACACACGCTATATAATATAAGCAATTATATAGCAATAGAGATTCCAATCATCCTACCAACCAACCTTGCAAACTCCATGCACACGGGAATCAAACACCCAATCCTGAAGATGTAAGGCAAATGTTGTAAGCACTAAGCTTCTGTACCCAACACCTATGATGCTCAAACAGTAAAATTAATTAAGAGCACGAAGGCTCTAGGTCTGAGTGACCTTAACAGTGTGGGTGAAAGTGCTTAGTAACAAAGAGCACAGGGTGTTGCACACAAAGTTATTACCAAGACCGAAGCAATAAAAAAGTGCAGAGAAGCTTCTGTGTGCAAGTACATGTCCAGTTTGTGTGCTCAGCCATGACACATGCTCTCATTTTGCTGTCACTTGCTCACAAGGCTACACTATACCCGTGAGTCAAGATCAATTTTGAGACTTTGGAGCAGAAATAACACAAATGCTGAACCTATCCCATTTTCTTTCCTTGTCTTTAGCCCTGCTGCTCATTTAATATAATTTAAGAACTACTCTGCTCCCGATATATGATGCTTTGTTTTGATAATTCATACCGTTTTGAATAAACAAATTCAGTATTTTACTGAAGAGTAATTTTTACAGAGTTTAAATGGCTTGTTTTTATAGTGGTCCTAGAAATCCTTCAATATCCTACTGCATCTCACTTTGAAAGAGGCATCTCATCATTGAACACAAACAATATTTTTGTTAGTGCTAGGCTACTGAATAAGGCACTGTTTCACTCAAGCATGCACCCATGTCCAGCAATGACAATGAGATATTTAAACCAGCAACAATGCAGTATACTTTGCATACTCAGAATTTGTTCTTTGCATTTAACCCATCCAAAGTGCACACACACAGCAGTGAACACACACACCGTGAACACACACCTGGAGCAGTGGGCAGCCATTTATGCCGCGGCGCCCGGGTAGCAGTTGGGGGCTTGGTGCCTTAATCAAGGGCACCTCAGTCGTGGCCGGCCTGAGACTCAAACCCACAACCTTAGGATTACGAATCTGACTCTCTAACCATTTAGTCTATTGTTTCTATGTACTGCATAAAATATAATATGTGAATCCGTATGATCCATAATGGAATCCCTCATATATAAAAAGGAACAATCATATTGTAAAATATGTATGTTTAAACTAGATCTTATTCTATATAATATACAATATATTCTAAAAACAAGATTTGAATTAGTTTGTTAGCATTATTTGATTATCTTAAATGTTATGTTTTTGTGATAAATAACAGATCAAATGGCAGAAGCCATATAAAATAGTCACGATTTTTCTTATTATAATTGTTATAGATTTTTGCATTTGAATCACCAGTCCATTGGGATGTGTGGGATGAAGTCAAGCCATTCCAAAACACCCTTTAAATAAATAAATACATGAATAATAAGAAGTGCTGGATCAAGTGCTATTTTAACAAAGTTTCACTCAAAGTTTAAATATACTACACACAGGTAAGTGAAATAATCCAAACGAGACACCCAGAGAATGAAGTTAAGTACCTGCATGACCCAACTCTCAACTTTCTTTGCAGCTGTTAAATAACTTCAAGTCCTAAATTTTGAAAATGTCCCAAGGTAATTATTGACCTGTTGAGTTTTACCACTGATTTAGGATTAAACTTTTCCCTGATAAGACGCATCACAGACAAGAAACATTCATACATCTAAGAGTATATAGCATATGTTTCAGAATGTAAAAAGTCCTATTATCTGATTGCTTTCTTTCATTTGTCTCATGCATTATTTTACATCAGTCTGGCTCTATACAGTGCTGATGATTCAGAAGACCTCAGTAATGAAGTTACATTTTGGTTGAATTAATTCAGGCTTCTTGTAGGTCTTCTGCATTGAAATTGCTACACACATTTTTGAGCACATTTTCAACAGCCTTATTGTTC
>NC_062522.1:13870389-14022889 GCF_022655615.1 Tachysurus fulvidraco
TCTAAGCATGCTTTTACGGCCTTTGAAGAGTTATTTTGGTTGATCAAAAGGATACGTCTGCTCGGTAAAGCGAACTGCGGCTATTCGCCGGCTTGTTTAATACTCCTCCCTCCTAGGTTTGGCTTATAAATTTATTATCAGTAACGTATACGGGGGCTCTCATGCCTCGCTGAAGCCTAGGAGCTAAGAGTCGATGCTGTGCAGAGAGATAGAGGACAAAATGAGAAGATGTGAACAAGAGCAAAAAAAAAAAAAAAAGGCTAGAAAGAGGGCTGGGATGCAACACTCACTGACAGGGAGAAGCTGGTCTGAGGTATTAGAGCACTGTCTTTATTGATGACTTACTTTATTCAGAGAACAGAGAACTAATTTGTTAACATCATGTAAGTTAATTACATAGAATTAGAACTTAGGTTCATGCATTGGGAACACTTTATTTGGGTATTCCAATGTACACACTCTACAAAGCAACTAAGCAGCAGGAACTATAAACTGGACCCTCCAAAATAAAGTGGAAAAAAAGGAAGTTGATAAACCTCAAAAATGACTGAGAAATAACACTGCTTGATTTATTTCTTTTGTGTGTGTGGAAAATTCTACACTAAGCTGTCTTTCTAAGTCTAGAGCCTTTTGGAGATTCATTTATTCGTTCGCTCATTAATTGCTTTATTAATGACGTGGAGGATTGTAGGCTATCCTGCAACCCCTTTTCCACCGAGGCAGTTTGAGTGCTGGTTCGGAGCCAGAGCCTAATTTAGAACCAGTTCTTTCTGTTTCGACAGCCAAAGCACCGGCTCTGAACCAGGAAAAGTGGTTCTAAAGTAGACCTGAGACTTAAGAACCGCTTGCGTTAGGGGCTGTGGGCGGGGCTACTGTCAGCGCATTTGATAATGTACCTAAAGTTTACTAATGTTTACTATACTTTTACTTTACCGCAATATGATACATTATTAGCACACATGATAGTAGGTAGCTACATGCTAAGGCTAACTTTTTTCTGTGTTAATGAAATAAAATAATGTTATGTACGTTCTC
The DNA here is from genome assembly GCF_022655615.1 of Tachysurus fulvidraco. NCBI lineage: Eukaryota > Metazoa > Chordata > Actinopteri > Siluriformes > Bagridae > Tachysurus > Tachysurus fulvidraco. Next base: position 13,871,425 of record NC_062522.1, read on the forward strand.
GATTACAACCTCCGTTTATACAAATCACACGGAGCTGCACGTACACGTTGGATTCGCCGCGTTTGGATGCTAATGTAGGTTCACAAAGCCATGAGCAGTAAAGCAACATCCGCCATTGTTGTTGTGTTTGTGTTTGTTTTTGCCGCCGCTGCGCTGAAGTTGCTGTGCTGGGTAACGTGACCCGTATACAGGTACGGCAGACTCGGCTCTGTGATGGCTCTCTAGCCGGTGGAACCAACTTTGGACAAGCACTCGGTTCTTTTTGGTGGAAAAGAGGCATGAATACTGGTGAGTCCATCACAGGGAACCATTCACACACACATATGCACTCTGGGGTAATTTTGATCAACCAATCCACCTGACTGCTTGTTTCTTTGGGGGAGTACCAAAATTGAGTAACTTACAGCTCATAATTCCATCCTGTGCTTGGATTTCTGATTGTGTGGACTTCTGCATGGATTCTCCTACCATGCTGTGTTTTTATATTATTTCCTTTAAGACAAATAAAGAGATGCTAGTAAGGGAATGATTGTTCATAGCTGCTATATCATGCAATAACAGGTACTACTTTGTCTCTCAACATGAAATATTAATTTTTATATTGTAAATGTTTAAACATTTTATGTGTTGAACATATAATATATTAGATATTAATAAATAAAATTTTAATTTAAAAGTTTCAAATAATTTAATTGTAATTGTTATTGCTGTGGTAAAAGTATAATAAATTACTTTAAATATAATGATTTGCTATTATTGATATGTTTGGTTTGAGCTACCTAATGTTGCTTGTCTTCCAATAACAGTGCATAAAACTACAAAGTTTATAACTGACTAGCATTATAGCATTCTAGAGGAATTGATATATTGTTAAGTATTCTGCTGATGCATAGTTTTTGAAATGTGAACTGCACAGGACAAAACTGATGGAATGAATGCTAGACACACAAATATCTAGCACTTAAGTATACTATGTGCCTTTATTCTGAAGATGTTTGCTCCTATAGTATTGCACTGTATCAATAACATGGCAAAATAATAAGGGTTTTTCTTCATATTTATACTCAAATACAATATAATCAATCAATCAATCAATCAATCAATCAATCAGACAATAGTAATGAGAATCAATTGTATAAAAAAGTCATTTTAACAGAACTTGTCATTTTTCTTATTCATATGAAATCTTATTCACCCCATTTATTAGAAAACCAACAAAACTTCTCATTAGAATTTTTACACATTTTGGATAACTTTGGGTTTCACTGCCATGTTGCTGTCATCACTGGCAGCTTATACTGGATCCCCTGAATGTATTGCAGTGTGAACATGCTAACTTATTATTATGTTTCACTCATTAAAAATGGTTATGTACAAGCTAAATACAATAAAAATGTTGCTCCTCCTGAACACTTCACGTCCAGGCATTCTCTCACTCATCTTCCTTTCCACCTGGCCCTGGTAATGAGGGCTGGGCCGGGACAAAGCACCAGATAATTACAGCAATAACACACGCAGGATGTCACTGATAAAGATTGGAAGTGAGGCAGCTTTCTACTTTGTGTCAGCAGCCTGGTGCTCTCGTCCCCCTGATCCCAACATCGCCTCTTTCATCTCCTCCACTCGGCCATGAAAAATTCATCCAAGACCTCCGGAAATATTTATAGGCAAAACTTAGGGAGAAATGTTTGTGCTGAAAAATTCATTGCCATATGGGTACCTAACAGATGTATACGACTGTACTGAATTTGATTGCTCACAATTTTTATTAAATTTTCTTTAATTTATTGCTCTCCCTTGAATAGTACTGATCAACAATTATAGTATACAAGGTAAGTTTATATGGGAGTTTCCTCTTTCAAGAATATGTAAGGGTCAGGCCATAGAGTCTATAGATTTATTCTGTAATATAATGAGTTTCGCATTCTAAAGGCCAAAAGACAAATGTGTGTTTCTGTTGAGTTTGAATGAGTTTGCTTTATGTGCAATGCACATCAGGGCACTGCCACAGGGCCTGGCTTTACAGTGCATGACATATGAGGGCTTAAAGGACCCACAGCTGTGCCAAAGGGATCTAAAAATACTTTGCCACAAGGTCTCGTTATAGCCATGAATCTGCTTGCTGAATATGTCATCTGTACTGGTCAAAACTTCATTTAATACTATCCTTGCAATTTTTCAGTACTAAAGAATATTGTGTGCATGTGCACTGTCAATTGATATTTATTGGAGACACAATCCATTAAATCTGTCTCATTTAGTAAGTAAAGTAATAATTTATTATAATTTCTGTGCATACATCAACTTCTGGTTGGCAGGAAACAGGCTAGACAGGAGAGGTTTATATGATGTATGATATGGTATCTGTATTGCTATAATTCCCATCATAGGCAATTAAAATATATTAAGTATACAAAAATGTTTTTTTTAAATTGTCCTAAAAAATGTCAGGTGTGTGCAGTGATCGCATTATAAATAAAAGACTCATCTTTGAACTTCTTATAATGCGTAATATAGCATTATGTTAGCATTTGCACCTGATGTTCAGCTATTTGTCAGCTCTTGAACTTTGTGAGTTCTTTAATAATGCTTTGTAATTCTTCGCTATTCTCACTTTAAAAGAATAAGTCATTTATATTTTACATGTATGGCATTTGACATTTGGCAGACACCCTTATCCAGAGTGACTTAAAGTGCCTTGAAGTCTCTATCAACAAAGCACTGTCCGTCCCAAAGCTAGTGTGATGGGCCCTGGGTTCCTCCTGGTGCATGAAAATGTCTGGCCTCATGTACCAGAGTGTGTAGGCAGTTTCTGGATGATGAAGACCTGAATAAAATTTAGAACCTTTAGGCTGTTATGTATTGGAGCATCCAAAGCTGCCAAGAAGCACCACAGACTGTATCAGGCGCTTAATGATGCCCTGAACTAGATCTGGAAGAACCTTGAGAATCCATCTCATCGGGAGCATGCTCAGATGTTGTTAGGAGTACATACAGGCATGTAAGGGCCATTCACACTATGAGTTACCATAATGAAATTCATGTTAGCTGGTTCAACCTGTAACTTTAAATGTTTACTTGGATTTTTGGTGTGGTTTTGAACCCAGCCCTCAATGGTATGTTGATTTTGGTTTCCACTGGCCAAAGGTTCAGTTTTAGGAAACTTAACAACCAGGAACTGGCCAACTGAAGATCCGTCCTTCATCATTATTAACTCATCAAACACTTTCAATGTTTTGGTTGTCTCTGATGAACCCACCGATTGGCGACCCCACTGTTTCCCTGCCATGCCAGGCCAAATTGTAGAAATCCTGACACAGAGAACACAGTTCAAATACCCCCAGCATACTCAGGATTTCATATTCTGTTCCTTTTGTTGAGCCTAGCACATTATTTCAAATCTTTTGTTCGTAATGATTAGGATCTTTCAGAATTCTTACTGAGAAGCAGGAGTAGGACAAAGTTTCAGTGTAAACCACAGCCTGTCTTTTTATGTTCTTTTTTTACCTTCTACAAGTTTTTCTTTCTTCTTGTTCCTCTTTTTCCATGGAAGGTAGTTCATTTCAGCTTTTGCTTGTTAAGTCTACACTTAATTAAACTGTGTGTTGCATATAGCGCTTGTAACAACTACAAGCAAATACAAGCCTGAGTTTTCTAGCTTCTTGTTTAGTTTGTCTCATTTTCAGGTTTTTGTTTCTGCAGACCCGTATGAGTTAAAATCTTTTGGATATCCCCTCGTATATATTGGAAATCCCAGTGTCTGCCAGTGTTTTGATGCAATGGATTTTGACTTTAATTAATGAGGTACTGCTAATCCTTATTTTTAAATACAATTTAAGCAGTGTTATGCTATTTTGTTTCCCAGGTCCTGTGGAAAAAATTCCAACCACTTCTAACAAGTTTTGATTTGCATTATATTTTTGTATTGTATCACTTTCAGAATAACATTCTCTTTTTTTTTCAAATTTAATTTAATGCTAAATTCTTAAAATTACTCTTAATTTAGTGTTAAATTCTGTGTTAAAATATTTTAATCTTTAAATATCAGCCCTTTCTCTATTTCCTTTAGTATGACTCAGTTACGTATATAGAAGTCCTGTGTTTGTTTTTATTTAGCACAGTTGTCTCAGTTTTGTGAGTTGCACAGACCTGTTTTTTTTTTTTTCTTTTACTGAAAAACAATTTTCTTTAGACTTTCTCCATTGTCAGAAGTGCTAGAGGGGCCACGACTTTATCGTTCTGTCTCTCCACATTATCGGGACAGTTCAGCGAGCTGGTATCTAGCTTCTGTCAGGAAGTACCTCATGCTGAGATGGAAGGTGTTGAGGTGATGATTGCTTCCTGACCTCCCCTCACTCCCTCCATTACATCCACAATGAAAGACATCGTTTCCTTCTCACCTATCTCTAAATGGGTAAAGGTGCCTAAGCACACCACATTCCCTTTGATTTCACATCTGTGCTGTCATTTGATCCTTAACTCGGCTCAGTGCTGCACCCTTTCACTTCTCCAGCTTAGAGGATGTGTCAAAGCTCAGCGACCGAACCGCCACTGACGTCCATGGCCTTTCCAGTGCTTCCTTTGATTGAGACCTCTGACCAAAAACATGAGAGCCACACTTTATAGAAGTGTCTTTATGGAAGTGTCTGAAGATGCTTTTGTACTTTCGGATACAGCAGAAGACTTTTAATGCAAATTAACAGTGTTCTGATATGACGCCAGTCATGCTAGTTCTATCCAGTTTCTCACAAATATTTAAGAACTTGTCATGTATACAGTTATATACATTATTCAGCTTGCAGTGGGAAAAAAACTTGGGTTACTCCTTCTTAGGCTGTGCATAGAAGTAAACTTAAGAATCCAAGTTTTAAAAAAGTAATGAATAGAAATGATAGAAACTAGAGATTTAAAAATGGATAAATAAATATGAGCACAGTTTAAGTGGAGAGACCAGAGAGAACACAGTGGTGCCATCAATAGCTACTGGAGTAAAATGTTAAGATAAAGGGCCTAATTGACCATAAATTTACCATCAATAATTTTGGTGATCAGTCTTGACAAATTATGAACAATATTTCTTTCTTTTGCTCTTTCAATATTTTATTCAGAGATACCTCTGGATGCATCACACTGAGAAGCAAAAAGAGGAAAACTATTCTCTTGGACTCATAGCGGGGATTTGAACTTAACATTTCCTCATTACAGGCTATAAAACACTTTTTAAATGCTCTGGAAAAAGGTATAAAGGGATAAAATGTACTGATATGGACTTTTATATCATTGTGCCATTAAGCTATGCACTTTTGAAGAATACATTTGATCTCTTTTCTATGGTGGCATGTAAATGCAAAGCATCTAATGCTGTGCATTGTTTAGCTTTTTGTTTATGTAATCACCATAATGTTGCTGTTTTGTACGTACAGACCATGGTACAACCTTTCATCAAGACTTAATGCATTTTTCATCTGGTAATCTTAAATAGCATGATTTAGAAATGCTCTGAAGTGACAGTGATTGAAATCTCTGGCTTTTGTTCTTTTTGTATCTACAGCAGTTCTTTTACAAAAAGACAATTATGAGGCTTTGTGTTACTTTATTGATTGTTGATCCTTCCTCCAGAGAACAACACTTTATATGAAGCTTAAAGGAGCCGGAGTCCATAGAGGATGTGCGTCTGCCTCTGTACACACCACTTTACACTTGTAGTTACTGACGGGAGCAGACACACACATTCAATTTACACCATTTTAGGACAATGTAAACAATATAGACTGACAAGTGAAAGAGAGAGTGAAAAAACACTGAGCCTCAGGAGTACAAACAGAAAAAGAAAACCCTGTTTGCAAGAATATTTCATCTTAATGATTGGGTTTTAAAGATGGTAATGGTGAAAACACTGCCATGCTACAACCCCGAGGCAAATTGGTATATGTGTAGATTTATCTTTAATATTGAAACTCAAATGTGAATGCATTCTTAACGTGCTGATATACTTTTAATTAAAAGGTCAGGGAAAAAATGTCTCCATGCGGTAAGACTAAAAAGAGTGAACCAGGGTTTCACTTGAAGGCAATCAATCCCCCATAGAGTCCCGTCAGAAAGTCAGAAGTTCACTAATTCCACTGATGGCACATGAATCTTTCTTGTGTTTATCCTCTTGCTGAACATGCACAAAGCCTCCAGGAAAAATGGGTCAAAAGAAAAGCTCATTAGGCAGTTTAATAGACGCTTGTCCTCTGTAATGCTGGCAAGATTAAATAATTTCTGTCAAGGCCCATAATACAGCATACATTTGACAAAAAAGACTGGTTTGAAGATGGTGTTCAAGCTGTGCTTGTGTAATTACCAAATGAATGTCTTTGCTGATTTGTCCTAAGCCTAAGGGTACTCTAAGGCACTTTAAAATGCCTAATGTTATTATTATCAAGGCATCAGTGTTGTAAGTACTGTAGATAAGGAGAGTGCTATTGGTCGACCTCGGAGCAGCCCTAACATATGAAGAATTGGGCAGTAAGTGATCTTGCTAGAACAGATCTATTAGAAAGTTGTTGAAACAGGTATTAATGCCAGGTGTAGTTTAGGGAGTTAAAATTCTTTACTTTGAGAGTTTGGATTCTGACTCATTTGAAAGTTGCTTTGGATAAAAGTTTTTGCCAAAGGAACAAATGTAAATATTTCTCCTACACAAAATGACCCCTTTTCTATAATTTATGCTAAATAAGCTCTTAGTCATCTAATACTTTTGATTCAAAAATAAAGTTTCTATAATAACACATTGCTTGATATGGTCTTTTACCAACAAAAACAAAAGATCAATAAACACCTGAATCAGGTACCAAAGTATCACTAGGTCCAACATACAGGCACAAAATACACTGATCATCAATAACAATAAAACCAATGAGAGGTGAAGTGAAAAACACTGATATTCTTGTTAAACTGCACTTGTCAATGGTTGGGCTGTATTAGGCAGATAGTCACTCAAAGATGTTGTGTTATAAGCAGAAACATGGTCAAGCATTAGGATCTGAGTGACTTTGACATGGGCCAAATTGTGATGACTAGAAAACTGGGTCAGAGCATCTCCACAAAAGCAGATTGTGTGTGTGTTCCCAGTCTGCAGTGGTTAGAACCTACCAAAACTGCTGACCTTGTGTCAGGGTCAAGGTTCACTAATGTATGTTGGGAGAGACACTAGTCCATCTGGTATGATCTAACAGAAGAACCACTGAAGAACAAATTGAAAAGGTTCATTTTGTCTATGAAAGAAATCTGCTGAAGTACACAGATCATCACAGCTCATTTAAAAAATGTATTTTCTCTAACAAATTACAGACTGCTTGATTTAGCCATTTACCAACAAGAACATAAGATACGTAAATACCAGAAAAAGACACAGAAGTGCCTACAAGTTTACCTTCATCAAATAATCCAGATACTATTGTGCAGTTTGGAAATGCTCCCAAAAGTGGCACAAAGAGATCTGTTTATAAGAAATCTGTTTATAGAACTTGTTCATGATTTGCACTCACATTTTATAACACACTCTTCCTTGAGAAAAGCACCTCTTGAAACTGTAGTGATGACCTTGAGTTTATTGCACTCTGTTATTCATTTTGTTGATCAGGGAAAGTGAAAATCTGCAATAGTATTTCTTATTTATTGTGCGTCCATGTCAGATGGAATTACATAAAGACAGAAAATAAAAGAAACAATGAAGAGATGCTAAAAAAACAAATAAACAAACAAACAAATAAATAAATAAATGCAAGGAAAGTATCCCTTGTTGCTTTTCCTTCCTCTATGCCATGTTGCTGTATTGATGGCTAATATTGTTAAATGAAAAGAAATACTGTTTTTTGATTGTAAATGTCGTAAGCAAGAACTTAGGTGTCAATATAGAAATCTTCAAATAATATTTACCCTTGATTTGTAGATGCTCCTCAAATGCCTTATTTGAACCTAGGCAGCAAAGACTGATAGAAGAATTTGGAAAACTGCGCACCATTTTTTTTTTTTTTTTTGAGAAACTCTCGAAATAATGACCTTTTGTATTCCAGGACCTTAGCCACAAATCTGTTGTTCTTCTAAGAGTGTTGAAGTCAAAGAGGGATTAAAGATAGAAAGAGCAAAAGAGAGATTGCAAGAATAAAAAAAAACAAGTTTCACTGCAGAGTGGTGGGAGAAGCGTTAAAACCTGTGGTCTCGGAGCGAGTAATCTCGGGCTCACAGCGAGCCGTGGCCTCTGCCTCAACCTCTCCTCTTTCATCTTCCCTTTGTCGGGATGAGTGCACTGAAACTCCCCTCTCATGCCGTCCTCCTCTCTTCTCCCTCTCTCCTGCTCTCCTTCACTGTGACTCCGAGCAAGATGATTACTTTCTGGTGAAGCTGCTCCACAGCTCACCCCGTCCATCTTTCATCCATCTCTCCTCCTTTTCTCTTTTTCACTCTCTCAATCATTCCCTCGCCCACTCGTTTCTACCCATTTCTTTGCACTCTCTCTCCTGTACCCGAGAATCTCTGCTTAGAAGACATCAAAGGGTATGATCACAGCCCGATGGTTTAAATCTTTAAAGATGGAATAACAGCCAGAGAACATCGCATGTCCCTTTCGTCCCTCACTTGTGTCACCGTGTGCTGCAGTAACAGCAGCCAGCAGAGGGCAAATCTTAAATTTGGAGAGATTTTTTTTGCCCAGTGAGGGGTCACTTTGCAGTATTTTTTCTTTTTTTTTTTACTTAGGTGACTCCATGTCCTCTCAACAGGCTCTAAGAAAGCAGCGCTGGTGCTGTGATCACAATCTAGCTGATATTCTGTTTGAAATGGGAACGGGCTCATTTTCGTCAGGCTCTTTCGCTCACTAGGGGACGTCCCAGGCGCTATGGCATGCCAAGGGTCATCATTAAGCCTCTTGCTGAAATCCAATGACTTGTGGCTAGTTTCACTTTTATTTATTTTTCCTTTGTTGTATTTATAAGCATTAATGAAGAAAATTTTATACAACCCACACAGCTGCTTGTGCAAACCTCATGAGCTTTTTTCTTCCTTTTATATTTTCCTTTATTTTCCTTTTATCTTTCTTTCTTTATGTAAAGTTTTCTCTCTACATATTATTCAGTAAATTCTGGCAAAGAGCCTTGTGTGGAAAACAAACAAATTATTCACAGAAATGAAGTTCATTGTGTGTGTGTGTGTGTGTGTGTGTGTGTGTGTGTGTGTGTGTGTGTGTGTGTGAGAGAGAGAGAGAGAGAGAGAGAGAGAGAGATGCTCATTTCTTATTTTTGAATTCAGAAAGATTTCATGATCAAAGAGGGCTCAACATCTCCCAGCTGTTCAAAGGGACTTGTCTAAAACAAATGTGATGTGACCGGGGATAGAGGTGCTCTCATTAAGTGCTGAAGCAGATAACGACAGGTGAAGACAGGAGCAGCGCTAATTCTTTCCCCTTGCAGAACATGCTTTTGTTTGCTTTCCCTTCATCCTCCCTCCTCGTCCTCGCCTACGCATTGCCCTTCATATTGATTATGGAAGGAAGTGCAGAGATGAAGAGGGATTTCTGTGAGAAGTGTGATTTAGCTGTTTTGTCAGAGATGGCCCCTGAACAATGAGGGGCTGATGGCTGTTTGGATACAAAAGTCACAGCAAGCTAAACAACTTACTTTGACTTCTGCGAGGATTCTGCTCTCTTTATCGGTTTATATTTCAAAATGAACAGCTAGAAAGAGGAGCCAGCATATAAACTGAAAAGTTATCACTGATTTCTGAAATCCTTTTGAAAATATGTTTTGCCAAGACATACACATTAATCTTAGCTACTACTAATAAAAACAATAATGATAATGATATGCTTGTTATTCAGTCTGAGCCCAGTTTCATTTGATTTCTTCCTCTACCTTGAAACTTGTGAGTAGTAGTGCTAACCTGGACTAAATTTGTGTGTGTGTTTCCATATTTTATTCCCTGCAATCCGTGAACATTCTATGAGCTATATAATTTATGAACAAACCATTCATTTATTCCTCTTTAATAACCATTTTCATCCATGTAACTCAAAGAATGCTTTCCTGAACAATTATAAGCACTAAACAATAATACTTTATTACAAAACATGGATCAAATTTAAAAGTATATATAAACCATTAATAACACATGGATGCAGCTCATACAGCATAACTAAACACACACACACACACACACACACACACACACACACACACACACACACACATAGAGACAATGTAACCGTAACCAAAATCAAGTTTAGTGCTCATAAACATCCACTCATGTTATTTATAAATCAATGATTTTGCACAGTATATACTAAGCAGACACAGTATTGGTAAAATGGTGGAAATGTACTATAGACCAAATGGGACTCAAAACCAGAAAAGACTGCATACATGCACACAGTAACTACTTTATAATACAAGCTTGAAATATATAGATGATAAATAGAAATAAATAATAATACAAAAATGATAATTAACTCAAGATAAAGATATAAGGATTATAATGAAAGGGGTGGGTAACTATGAAGCTATGCAAATATACTTAACAAATGTACAGTAATATTTAGTGCAGAAGTTTAATACTGATCTGTATGAACGTGAATAGTGCAAATGTTTGACAAAAAAAAACAACATTTAGATAAAACTGTGCTAAATATAGCAAATGAGTAGAATGTGCAGTTTGAGGAAAACAGTTAAACTTCCAGTCAGTGGTTCCAGACTTGCCTGGATTGTAACTGCATTCTACTCTTTATTTTTTTTTTCTGAATAATAATCTTCAAGATAAATAGCTAAATAATAAGCTCAGCTACGAAGCAGTGCAACTTGCACACTTTTTTGTTCTACCAAAAGAACAAAGGCTTTTGAATACCAATGAATTTACATATTTACCTTCTTGTTGGGGTGCACTTTGATTCATTTGGGAGAAATAATAACAATATGTGTAATAATAAAGGTTGCAGGTAATAATTAAGATTGCAGGTCTTTTACATGTGTGAGATCAAGGACAATGCCCAGAGAAGTGTTGATTTTAAGGCTTTCATTCATACAGGGTGCACAAGTTCCAAATCCACTCACTAATTTGATGCCTTGAGAAAGTTAACTTTTTAGGTATCACATCAAGATTGCGTTGTGTCTGTTGGATCACTGTTGCGTGCAGGTAATTTTTGGTTCTTGCATTCCACTACTATTTTGTTGCCACTATCGGCTGTGTCTGCTCAAGCCAACACACCAAGCATGTGTGATATTGCCCTCTCGCAATACATAAGCAATAGAGGAGGCCCTGAATAACACAGTGAAGCAGGCACACCTGTTTTATTCACAAACCATACTTTTCCATTGCTTCCACAGTATGTTGGTACAAAATATGAGCAAAAGCAAGTAAATATAAAAACACAAATTGTGTGAATAGCAGGGTTGAAACTGTGCATCACATTAGAGGCTGGATTTTCTATCCTGCACGAATACACCATCATTATGTTATAACCTCCCTGTGACATTTCATTTTTCTTTTTATTGGGAGATGATGACGGGGATCACCTGACCTTTTGTTTGTTTGCAGGATGAGTATGGAGCCAATAATAAGACCGTTTTCATTCTGTTGGAGTGTAAAAGGCATTTGTTTGATTTCTGTCTATTCCTGATTAGTACGTGACTAAAAGATCATTCTTATTCCACTTTAAAAATTACATTGATTTAGGTTTTTAGCAATGTACAAAATGGAATGTACTTTCTCTTAAATTGTATACACCTAAAGTTACTGTATATTTCATGGAATCTGGTGACTGAAGGATTAAGAAATTATTTTTAGCTAAGGTAAGGGAATGAAGGAACGCTGTGCTTTTTGTGTGCATTTGATGTTTTTCTATAAGAAACACTCTTATCTTGCATCTAAATAGAACCATATTCTCAACCCCTTAAGGTGCAAGGTTATTTATTTACCGTATATGTACATATCCAGTACACAGTGAAAAGTACCTAGTACCACCAGTGTAAAGTAAAAAGGTGGAAAATAGAGGGACAGCTATAATTAAACCTCTCTGAGGACAATTAGCATCAGTTAAATGCAAGTATGTGAGAGTATTGACTGTACGGGTTTGATTTCATCTCTCTCTCTCTCTCTCTCTCTCTCTCTCTCTCTCTCTCTCTCTCTCTCTCTCTCTCTCTCTCTCTCTCTCTCTTTATATATATTACATGCAGTAGCCTGTTCCTGATCAGTATGGAGATCTTGCAGGTAAACATGCTCGAGCTGTCCACTAAACTAGCAACCCATTCACCTCTTCAGCTCATACATGAGTAGCCTCACACACAGGCTAATGATGAGCTGCTGAAAAATGTAGGAGGGGAGAAAGTGTGTAAAATTGGAGCTGAACCTTCACATATCCACTGCAGCAAAGCAACTGAGGGATTTTTCTAAAGTTAGGAATGAAAGACAGGATTTCAACGTTGAATGGTAGTGTCTGATGTATAAAGAAGGTACATTTTAGATTAGCATTCATGTTCAGTTGGAGGAATAAATTAATGTGTCAGGTGTTGAAGTGTTAACAGAAACATGCAGAATACCTATGCACCAACAATATTACTATAAACAAAAACAATGATGTCTAGAGTCGTTGAGTTGTCTTTATTTCATCGTTGTAAAGGATGCTCAGTTATTTTCTTTGAACCCTGCTAGCTTTCCACCTCAGCTGTATTTTCCTAAGGGTAGAGAGAGAAGCACATATTATGCAATTACGTTCATGTGCACTAGAGGGCAGTATGTGACCTGAAAACACACCTTTGTGGACCTTTGACTCACAAGGGAAGGGAAAAACACAGACCGAGTCAGTTGTGGTAACTCAGTTTCAAATGCTCATAGCCATTATTAGCCTGAATACAGTCTATGTCGAAGTCGCACTGGACACACACACTCCTTTCCCTTTTATTCTCTGCTTTGTGCGCGTTTCTAACCCGACTGAAACAATGATGTAAGCTGCTGTAAGTTGCTGCAGGTAGTGTGAGGATGCTCCTATTAAACATTTGGCCATGGCCTTGACAAAGGATGCTGCGCTGCACTTTTTCACAGCTACTTTTTCCCACTTTTTATAAATAGTGTGTGTTCCATATATCACTTATGGAGATGTTCAAGTTTCAGCGTCTTCTGCTACTTGAAGAAATTATTCAGCAATAACATTTATTGACATATATACTACTTTATTATTACAGTCAATACAGCTGATTAGCCAGGACCTGTTTTATGTCAGAAGTTTGCTTTTTTGTTTATTAAAAAAATTATAATTCTGGGCTACTGACAAGTAATGCTATATAACAATGACAGTTAAGAAATGTTTTTTTGTATTACAAAGATTTCCATTGCATGTTTTTAACTATAACTATTTCTGTATGTGATTTTTACCACTTTTACTCTCACTATTAGTGATGACATTGCCCGCCATATAAAATGGCATAGTAATCATTACGTTGGTTAGAGGAAATGCTCTGATTGTCTCTGCATCAGCTTATAGGGTCAGTAGTGCAAGACCTGCTTGCTAACTAAAGCAATTTTGAAGCTACTGAAAATTTCAGCATTCTTATTCTGAAATAATAAACTTACAGATTGTATACATTAACATGATTATATCACATACATGCAATATATACGTTTTGGATAGAGATTGTCTTTTTCAAATTTCTGTTTACATGAACAGACAACTACCCTAACGGCGTATTACGGCGTATTGTTTATTATAGAACAGAGTCTAGTGGGGTTTCAACCTTGACAATTATCTAGGGGCCACCTTTACCTCTTAATTCAAGAAGCAGAAGTGTGTGACACCCAGCAATGCTGGCAGAACAGTGTCAATTACGAGTGGCTGTAGATTATTTGTAAATTAAATACGGGACTTGCAGGGACCGCTCGGGCATCATGGCTAACACCTTGTAACGAAACAGTAACAGCTGCCAAGGCCTTGTCCGCTGAGAGAGCGAGCGAGAGAGAGCCGTGTTCATTAGGCAGGACTATCTCTCCTGGGTTCTCCCACCTGCCTTGATCACGTTAACATTAATAATACATGGCCGAACGCAGTAATACAACCAGTGCGTTCACTCCTCTCCACACTCTCACATGGCTCTGGCCTTGAATCATGGAGGGGGTGGGAAAAAAAAAATCAAATCTCCCCTCTTTATCTAAGACAGCCTCTTCTGTTATTGCTACCAAAAGGTAATGTGTCTCAGCACTGTTTGCGCACAGAGACACAACAAATGGGTTTAGCCTTTTCCTATTTGGGTTCACTGAGCCTTCAGTACCATGTATCGGCCGAGGGATCTGCGAGATGAAAGTTGTCAATTTGGAGCTGGCGAATGTTCATTTCCTGTGTGCCACAACCGAGGCACCTCGTAAGAACAAGATGTTTTATTCACAGATAGAAGTTACAAAGAACAAGAGGGAGAAGGAGGGAGACAGAATATGTCTAGAGATGATAGGATTTTATCCGACACAGATAGGCCCAAGCTTTTATAATAAAGTTGAAAAATAAACCTCCAAGTGACCATAAATTTTAATGCTGGCTGAAACGGTTCAGAGAGATCACTTTAAATGATTGGATTTGCCTGTTAAGACTGCAATAGAAGGATCTGCATAGACTGAAAGCACCTGTAATGAAATCTAAATGTGCCATGGCCTCTTTCAAACAGTGGGTTTTTTTGACGGCCAGGCTGAAAGAGAAAAGATGAGCGAAGAATAAAAAAAATGGTCCCAGATCATGTCCTTGTTAAAATTCACTCAATCATTTCCTTTTACGGTTCCAGATCTAGGCGGTCAATAAGATGAATGAATTGACTGAATTGTAAGCACGGCTACTGGCTAGCTTGGTAAATATGCCTTATTATAATTTAATGTAACGGTCCTAAGCCTGAGATCATATTTCCATTTGGAGGATTCACAAGTGAGCCAAATGGTGAGGTAATTAGTGTTCCTGCACACGCCCAGTACATTAAAATGTTAACAGTGTTGGAGCTGTGTGATGGCGAATACAGAGCCGGGGTTTTCTTACAGCATAGGAGACAGGGGGTGACATCCCTCCTAATTGGGGACATCAGGGTTCCTGCTGATGTTTCTTATCTACAGTTCAGATCTCTACTTTTTTTTTATTTATTCATCTATCTCCCTCCCTTTCTCACTCTGTCTCATGTGATTCTCATTAGTAGTCTTGCTGTGATTGCGTCCCCCTCGTTTGCATTTGAAGTGGCTGTGCCATGCATGAGGATTCTTACTGTGTGGCAGAGAGATGGATAGTGAAAAGGAGGGAGAAAGAGGGGAAAGAGAGAGTTGAGTTGCGTTGCGTCGCAGGCTGACATCTGGGGCCGCCTCTTTTATTCCCAGTGGCAACGGCATGTCATTACCGGGATTAGCCTGATCCCATACGCCCTAATGATCAGCGTGTTAATATATGTGAAACCAGTTCTGTCTCTTGACTCATTACCACCAATTTGCCCCAAAATATACATAGCCAGTCTCATAGTACTTATTACCATTTATTTTTTGCTAATATGTTATCTCTCGCTCTTTTTTTTCCTGTTGTTATTTCCTGTTGTGGGTTACTTTTATCCTGTTGGAATTTAGTGGTTTTAATTCTAATTTAACTGAAGAATCAGTCATTGGAGCTGATATTTTATGTTTATATTTTGTCTGTTCCTGTTAAGAATTGCAACAGCAAATTTTTAATTCTATCCCAATTTTACTGTTCCGGTGAAGAGTGCCCTGGCTTGTGCAACCCCCCAGTGGCTGAGTTGGTTCCTGTTCCAGAAATTGAACTTGGGGCATTTTGTATGGCATTTTCAAAAGCCCTAAAAAACTTGTGGAGGTGCATATATCCATCTGTATTATTTATATTGTGCTTTTAACAATGGCAAAAAAAACTCCTTGAGACAATGAATTTTACATTATTTATACCTCAGAGAAAAGAAAGGGACAGTGTATAACTTCATGTCTTTTTGGTTAAATAATTATTCCATGATTGATTATTTCCTACCAATTTTTAGGATGTATTTATCATCGAGAGTCAACCTTTCCCACTCAGACACACACACACACACACACACACACACACACACACACACACACACACACACACACACACACACACACAAGGATGGGGACTTGTGTGTCCAGTGCAGAACCGACAGCCCCATAAATACAGAAATGCATTCATGCCCCGGGGCGGTTTGGGGCTGTGCTGTGAAACCGGGCAGAGGCGTCTTGCCTTCAAGAGAACTTCTCCAGGCATCGTGGTCCTTAGGGGATGTTTCCTGCTTCCTGTGACAGTTGACCCTTGACACTAAGAACTCCAGCAGGTGAAAAAAGGCATAACACCAGCGCTTCCTCTGTCAGGTCATGTGCTTGCTCTGCAATATTGCTTCAACAAACTGAGTTCTCAGGATTGATATGAAAAAGTTAATGTTTTTGGGTGGGATAAAACAGGTAAACATCGTGTTTAACTTTTACTAGCTTGCCTTCAAGGTGCTGAAGACAGAGTGAGGGGGTGTGTGGACACTAAGCTTCCTCAGCTGCAGGAACACAATCCAGGAGGGTGTTTAAACACGTCAGACATCTGATTTCATCTGTGACAAAATATTAATTAAGGCGTCTCTAAATGCCAGCTTGTTAATTGGTTTGCACCTGCACACGGAGCTCAGGTTTATGATTAATTTTATTTTTCCAACCTCCCCCTCCCACCATCACCCCCGACTCATACAAGCACAGGAGCGGAGGGTAAATATTGAATCAGCGACTAAACTCTCAGATATGCGCAAGAGAGAGAGAGAGAGAGAGAGAGAGAGAGAGAGAGAGAGACAGGGAGCAGGAGCCAGAGATGGGTGAGAGTTGGGAATCTTTCCTAATTAAGACTCTCTAATCAAGCTCAGAGTGAAGGGGTCACTCCCTGGGAGTAATTTGTGATATTAAAGCACGCTGCTCCACTCACTCCATTTGTTGTTTCGTCCTGGGGAGAGCTGATTCCTTTTAATAACACTGCACGTTATGCAAATGGGCATTTCAATATTGCACTTCATCACTGGCGATCCTCTCTTAATTCAGCAAAAGGCTGAGGGTGTGACCCTGTCATTCAACCTGATAGCTCTCCTCACTGAGACACAGGCTGTGAACAAAATCTAAATCTCTCACTGCCTCCTGTGTGCTAATAGCATGCTAATGATAATAAGCATATGGCCTGCTGATTAAAACTAACATGCAGCAGAGGCAAAGCATTATGCTGTCTTTTAACTGTGCACGTTTCCTAACTTCAGTGCACATGATTTACTGGATTTGCATTAAGAGGTTTCAGTGCACCATAAAACCAAATAAGTACATTGATTACATCTCTAAAACATTACTTTGTAGTATTTGTTGTATATTAAAGAGAAGCAGGCAGAGGTAGAGTTTGGACATGGCCAGTTTTCATCTAATTAGTGTTGGCCTGTGTATGTGGAAGTTTCAGATCAGAGTTTAGCAAAGGGACAGCTACTGGCAACTTAATTGAGAGCTAAAATTATGATTATTTATATTTAGGGAGGCCAAGATACTATCAGAATTTTGTCGATTTATTATGCAAGGTTAAATTTTCGTTTTATGATCTTCTAGCTAGAATGATAGATCCTCACTTATGTCTCTCTCTCTCTTTCTTGATAGATAGATAGATAGATAGATAGATAGATAGATAGATAGATAGATAGATAGATAGATAGATAGATAGATAGATAGATAGATAGATAGATAGAAACTTTATTGTTCCTGGAGTTCTCCTGAAAATTTCCTGAAATTTAAGCATCCTGTAGCAACATAAACAGAAAATAGAAGATCTTAGAATGCTCTTTAAAAACATTTTGTGTTGTAGCCACAAATAAGTGTAGTATATTTGATCACATTAAGTATAAAGGACCAAAGGGGAATTTTACATTGGCGGTGGAGCTGAAATATTTTAACCCGTGTATATTTGACGTGAGCTACAATCACATATTGCAGGTGCTGTGTGTTGATTACAATAATTGAATTCTAAAGCTGTTTAATTACTTTATATATTTTTCCTATAACAGCACAGATCTGAATACTCGAGGCATAACATAAATGACAGCCTTATATTAATATATTTTGTTCCTATAATAGCTCATTAACAGGGACTTTTATAGTGGATGAACCTTAAGATAAGTGTTGTACTTTATAAAAGTCAGTAGGTTTCCCATCAAGGGCGTTAGTATCTGTTATCACTTGCCCTATAGCAGCTATTTAAAGTCTTTCCCGCACTAGTTAATAAAATATTTTTTTTAGCTTGTTATAGAGCACGTTACAGAGAAAGATTAAACTTCTCTCTCTTGAAGAACATTAAAATGAACTGTAAAAAAAAGCGTGATTGCTAATAAATAACTACAAACTAAATACAAATAAATAGATAGATAAATAAACAAACAAATAAACAAACAAATAAATAAATACATAAACAAACAAATAAATAAATAAATAATACCCCTCAGTTGTAATAATATGTTTGCTTTTTTATTCTAGCACAGAATCATCAGCAAAGATGCTCCAACAGTCTGTCCTGCATCATGGCCATGAATGTGTGTTAACCCTTGATAATTAACATCAGAAGCAGTCATTGTGTAAGAGTAATTGAGCTGTCACTGCTCTCGCAGCTGCGAAACCTTTGATTGTGCATGATGACAGGTGCATTTTTGTCCCTTGTCAAAAGGCAGTATCTCAATTATTCTTATGAATCATATTTAAGGCTCTTCACTGTAATGTTTTTTGAAGTACTTTCTTTGGTGCTTCACCCTTCAGTTAGCAAAGTTAGAGCTGGTTTAAATGTCTGCATTAAAGCTGGTCTGGATATTTGCTTTGTGATGAAGATATTAGGATACACCAAGCTGCAGTGATTTGTTTTTCCACAGAGGTTTCAGACCAACATTGCCCCAAATACATCTTGGGTGTAAACAATACATTTTCAAATGCAACAGTGTAAACAATAAGGTTTTCCCATATTATATCCAGTTTATTCGGTCCACCGTAGACGAGGTATGCTGGGAAATTGTTTAGAACAAAAAAAAAGTTTGTCCTGTTCATGTTGTATTCCATAAGAAATTGTCTCCACTGTGATAAAACACTTGCATCTTGACTGCTATAAATTAGCTCCAGCTATCATGGTCTATAAGGTTTCTTTTCAATCACTTGGTGACATAATCATATTACTGCATCATGGATCTATTTACAGAAAACTACAAACATGATTTTGAGGAGCATGTGAATATAGAGAGTAAGGCTTTGCACCAGCAGTAGCTGTTATTATACTGGTCTATTTATTCAGCCTGCAGGATTGCCCTCTTTATATTCCTTTTTTCTTCAAACGGACTACTAGGAATGACATAAAGTAGGTGATTGTGAGAATTTAAGTAGCAGTTTAAATTGAAGTGCTTTAGTCCATGTACATGTTGATGCTGCTTGATAGATGAGTGACACTGCTTCAAAAACTTGTTCAGTATGAATTAACGGCTTGTAATGACTCATTTCCCTTACAAAACGGTGTTAAGCCATGCTGTCTTCTACACTTTCAACCTACAATTAAAAACCACTGAACACTGTTTCTGGCATTTCTGAGACCTTTCTGCTTTCTATTTACTATAAATTCTTGTTTGGTACATGTGACACTGCCCCCTAGTGTACACAGTCAGGTTTCATACAAGCGTGAAGGTAGACACCTCTGTGAGTGTCCTACATGTAACACATCCTGGCAGATATGAAATAAAGCCATTTACCATGTATACTATATTGTCACTGATACCATAAACATCTGCTCCAGTTTGAAGACCACACGCAACTCCTTTTTCCTCTGAACCACCTTGATTTATCCTGACGCTATGTTTCTGCTCCCTTCACTTCTTTGATGCTGGGGATAGTCTCACATGAATATCCTAAAGATTTGCACTTCCCAAAACAGCTTATGTTTTACACTTACTTCAGTGGATTTCACCTGCATACTGTAAACTGTAAACTCTGTAATCACAAGGCTGTCCTGTATTCATCCTTTTTATTCAAATTGTGCTGATACTTAACCTTCTTTTTAACACATTTGGTACAGTTTGACTTTTTAGCATACAGATGCGTAATGCTGCTTAATTCCATACACCCCCAAGAGGATGGGTTTCATTTTGAGTCTGTTTCTTCTTTTAGAAGATTTTCCTCCCGTACATGTATTTTACGTTTTTACTTGCCTACTATTTTTTTCCGTCCTTTTTTTCTGGCACCTCTGGCTTATTGATTAGCTGAAGATGAAACTTGCTAAAAGTGCTTTATAAATCAAATTAAATGACTAATTCCAATATGTGGCTTTCTCATTGGGGATCACTCTGGGAAGACAGGGAGCACTCTTTTCTATTTAATCTTTCAATTAATGGCACTTGGCGATTATCACTCCGTTGTCATGGGCTTCTTTACAAGCTGTGAAATCTCTTCACCACAAATGTGTGCTTTTAAACCCACCGGGGAACGCAGACACTCTTGGACATTTTTAGAGCTAGAAAAATATGTGTTGATATATTTATTACTTCAGATTGTTTTACATAGCTGTTCTACTGTAGCGAGATGTGGGCTCTCTTTCTGACACGAAGTGATTAAAAATAGAGTGAATATCTCTCTCTGTATCTGCCGAAGAACAAGAGATCTTTGTGAAAATGTGAAGCTAAATTTAAAGATGAAAATATGACAATACAAGTGAATTACTTGTAACAGTTACTTTTCATGACCCGAGGGTTATAAAAACTGGTCAGTTATTACAAGATAATTACAGGACCTTTAGCGCTCTCTTAAAATTGCAGGTCGAAAAAGATTTCTAAGGAGAAAAACAAGAAATGAGGAGACAAAAACAAAGACTGGCAGGATGTTAAAAATTTAAATGATATGTATAATTAACCACATACCTTCTATTTGTTTCATTGCTCTTGCTGATTAATTTTAGTAAATATTTACTGAATAATATGCTTTAAGAAAAATAACCCTATAGCCCATGGCCCTTGGTTTAACAATGTTAGCTGAATGTGCAATTTTATATGAAGGTCATGCAGATATTTTGCTGTCGTTTGTACAGCTGTACAGCATTAAAAATGCAGTTTTTAAGCATTTTGGCTGATGTTACAGTGCTGCTGATGCTGTCCTACATGCAGATTGAGGCCATCGGTGCTCAGAGGGAGACAATGACCCAGCGTTAATGGGAATCAGACGCTTTGCCAGGTGTGAATGAGCTGTGAATGAGGTGAGAATGAACAGGCCCAAAGACCTGCTGAGACCCTGGAACCACAGCACCCCCCATATGTGTGTAATGTGTGTAGTGTGTAGCATTGGCTCTGATGGGTGTGTGGTATATTACATGGGCTGAGATTTGAATAACCTTAGTTATTGAGTAAGAACATCTGCTGACTAGCAATCTGAAAGAGATACATTATGCATGAATGCTTATAAAGATATTCATTTAAAGTAAGTTTCCAGGTCTCTAAGTCCACTATCAAGAAATGTAATTCATCCAATATCAGAAACAAGCTGAGTTAATCCAGCGTCTTAAAAAGGTCATTTTTTTAAACCAGGGTAGTGAGACAAAAAATATCTTTTTGAGTGAGCCAAGGCAGGAAGGCAGCACAATAGTGCATAAAAATAGTTATATTTTAATAGAAAATATAACTATTTTTTGTCAAATTAATGCAACAAACCAGGGAGTTTTTTCTTTATTTTGCACAAAAATAATGTATGATAAAATGAGCTTAAAAGATCATTGGAGTCTCTCTTCCCTCTATCATGGACATTTACACTACACGCTACATCTGCAAAGCCAACAGCATTGTGGATGACCCCATACACCCCTCACACACGCTCTTCACCCTCCTGCTGTCTGAAAAAAGGTACAGAAGCATTCTGGCCCTTATAACCACACACACACACACACACACACACACACACACACACACACACACACACACACACACACACACACACACACACACACACACACACTCAACTGTGTGGACTGTACTGACCTACACCAAATACACACTCTTCCAGTATACATCCATTTACACAGCACCACCATACAAAACTGTTTACATGCTGTTTTGCACATTGTTTTTGCTCTTTGCATATGCTGTCTTTCACATTTCTGTTTTTCGCAATACAATACAATTTCAGTATTTCTGCACATGCAATATAAAACATACAGTATTTGCACTGGTTGGCGCTGCTTTTGTGTATTGTCTTTTGTGTAATGTCTTGTATTTTTTGTTTGCACTGTATTTTGTCCTGCACCGTCTTTTTGTCTTTTGTCTTGCACTGTTTGCACCAGGTTGCACAGATGCACTTTTTGTGGCTAGGACTATTTACTAAGTCCTTAGAGCTGTCTTTGTTTTATGTAGCACCAGGGCCCTGGAGAAACGTTGTCTCATTTCACTGTTATATATGGTTGAAATGACAATAAAAGCTTCTTGACTTAAGTTGACTTGACTTGAAATGAAAGTCATCATTGATTTACTTAGTTTTATGAAGTAAATAAGAAATTACCTTATTTTTCTTGTAGCTTGTTGTGTAGCTCACATTACCAGAAGGGTAGTTAAGCTGTTGCTTAGCCATTTAAAATCATTATTAACTTAAAGCTAAAGAGCAGACATGTTTCACACATTAAAGCATTATGCAATTTTAATATTGCAAAATGCTATTAAATGTATCCATGATACTTTAAAATAAACTTGATTTTATGGCTTTTGATCACCTTAAGTCACTAAAGTGATGGCTGATGCATATCACTTTTTCAGTATATCAGTAATCTGCTGGATGTACAGACATTTCTCTCTAGCATTACACTGAACTCACTGCTGGTGCATCATTATGCCAAACTGGAGTGTTTCTGCACAGGATCTATATATCTGCTCGAGGGGAGCCCAAAGCAAGAGCCAGAGACAAGATCTGCTCGGATGGCAGATGAATGAGCCGTTTCACTGCGGATGATGGAATGGAGCAGCCTTGAAAGAAACGCTGCAAACTCACAGCACGGCTGTACTTCAGAAATGTCTGGAAAATTGGAGAATTTAGGAGTTTTAAACAGAACAAAAGAGGAGCAGTTTTATACTGTCATAGTATTGTGCTGATAGAGTTATGTATTTGAATCTGGTATTCACTGTGGTTAAAAAAAAAAAAAACACTCTAGTTGCTCGTAGGCTGTGCTGTAAAAATACCACCTTTATTTGCTTATGATCACATTTTGGCCATTGCCACTGAAAGGGCATTTAGGAATGTTTATTCATTATCACAGTATGAATGATAGAGCTTAGAAATAGGGTAGTACTTTGATAGAAGATATTTTAATATTCTCAAGTGGTGCACAGAAGAGGGAAAGTAGCCAATTCATTATAAAAACCAAATTGTGGCCTCAGTTATCTAGGTCACTCGAATTAATTGCACAAAGGTTGCTGAATTATTAAATGTAATTGGGATACCTACTTGGGAAAGGCTACACTAAACCCCTCCATTAAGAAATAAAAAAAGAGATCCTCAAACCACACACAATTTGGTGGATTTGAAATAAGTGGGACATGAAGAAGTCGCTGGAAGCAGATCTCAGCTTAAAACCCAAGATGCCAGTCAGGCCTGAGCTTCTGAGAAGTATTATAATACAGAGAACATGGGTTGGTGGTTGGATGCTGAAAGCATCAAGATGAAGCTGGTCTTAACTGTCAGCTTGAATGTGCCAGTACAATGTACTTTTTGTATCATCAACAGATAAAAACAATTAAGATTTTAGAAACATAAATTAATTATTTTTTATTCATTATACTTTATTCAAGTCAAACTAAGTCAAGTCAAGAAGCTTTTTTGTCATTTCAACCATATATAGCTGACACAAAACATATTGAAATGAAACAACGTTTCTCCAGGACCATGGTGCTACAAAAAACAACAGAGGTATACATAAAAAAACAACAACACAGAGATAAGGACTAAAAAGTAAAGTGAATAGTATTTAACCTAGTTCAACTATGTTCTTTTCACAGAACATATGCTTGCTTTTTGTGTTTTCAGGTTGTCTACCCATTGGAGACTCTCATTAGCATTAACACAGTTGAGTCTGATTTCTCAAGAAAAAGTGGTTTGTTTTGTTGGATTTATTTAGAATCTATCATTAAAACCAGCAGATGAATTGATCGAAATAGAGTCATGATCACAGCAAGGTCACAGGTCCAGAACAGTTTTACTTGAATAGCTCCCTTTATATTTGAAGGATATTTTTTAGGCTAGTTTTGTGCATACAGTTTAGTTTAAACTTCCTGGTTGTGGAGGCCTGTTGGTGTAGAGTGTTTTGAAACCATAAGATCACACCCACAGATAATTAAATCATATTTGAGAATAATCCATCCATCCATCCATCCATCTTCTACCGCTTATCCGGGGCCGGTTCAGCTATAACAGAATCAAGCATTTTCTATTTTTATTTATAATTCTCTAACATGTTTAAACTGTTTTGAAATAAACTGTCTTGTTGCAGATTCATGGACAATGTACCATAGCTGTCCATTTTATTAGGAACACATTGGAATACATTCTGTATTTTATCCAGCCAATCATGTGAATCATGTGGCAGAGGTTCAGCATAACTTCACAACTGAAGATTCTATATTGCCTTGCCTATTTTTTCTGGTCATAAACTGTCCAGTGTCCAGTTATGTTTGGTTGTGCTCAATGTAGCATTAAATGGCTGACAGGAGAGGAAACCGATGTGTTTTTGTTTTTGCTTTTGTAGCCCATCCACATCAGGATTTGATGTGTTGTGCTTTCTGAAATGGTTTTCTGCTCACCATGGTTGTTAGGAATTGTTATTTGAGTTACCAGAACCTTCTGACTTTTCTCAGTAAGGCATTTAAAGGCATTTTTAAAAGTATATTTTTGCACCATGTGTGTAACTCTAGAGGCTATTGTGGCTAGAAATCCCAAGAAATCAAGCCAGCCTAGCTGGCACTAACAAATATGCCATGATCAAAGGCAACAAGATTTTATTTTTGTTCCAGTTTTGGTGTTTGATGTGAACATCTTAACTAAAGATCTTGACCTGTATTTGTATTGTACATGATGGTGATAATGTACAGATGTACACCTGTAAATATAAGTACTTTGCCGTTGTTTTCTTTCAGCTACAACCAGTTTGGGGTGGACACAGAGATTATCTGGTCTGCATATTTGATTTGGCACAGGTTTTACACCGGATGCCCTTCCTGATGTAACCCTCCCATTTTATCCGAGCTTAGGACCAGTACTGAGAGTTAAATATAAGTAATATAAACCCATCTAAATCCCCAGTAAGTTCAATATTAATCTCAATTATCATTTAATCAAGCAACTTACATTAAGAAGGGTGCTTGTCTACATTATGGAGATATGAAGATGAAAAAATATATAATCAAGATTTAAAAAAAAAAAAAAAAAACATAATCACACTACCCTTGAGGGGTAGCAGGTTAAATTGAGTTGAAAATGAGATTTTAGCAGTCCCCTGTATAATAGCAGTGAGCAGAACTTTGGTGCTGTTCTTCGTTAATGGAGTGAGAGCACTAGAGGATTTGGTGTTAGAGCGTGGAGCAGATGGAGAGCAGCGTCTCCTACATGATCAGACATGAAGTCAATTAGATGTGTGAGGAGAAAGGAGAAGCATATACATAGAAGGGACAGAGCAGGGGCGTTAGGCAGTGCATGAAGGTCGACGCTAAAATGGAGGTCAGTTGAGGGAATCAAAACAAGACTGTCACTCAGGATGCAAAGACTGTCACAAGTTTAGGGCAGGTATGGGCGTGAAAGTGTGAAGTGGCTCAGAAATGGATTGTATTTTTATGAGGCTAAACTGCAGTGTATGAAATAGAGATGCTGTTTTCTCCATAAAGACTCATCGTAAGTGACAGTTTCTGACAAAGTCCGGTTTAATCTGTCTTCTTGTAAATTGAATATAGGCTTTATATACTGCATTAATACACAAGTAACAATGAGTAACATCATTTGTATTAACAGTTAATACAAATGATGTTACTCATTGTTACTTGGTGTGTATTAATGCAGTATATAATGCCTATATTCAATTTATTAGTAATTCCTTTAGTAAACTTCTTTTAATAAACTTTTAGTAATTTACATTTTTTAAACAGTGCTCATTGCAGACTTAATGAATTAATAATCTATAATTAATACTATAATACTATATTAATAACAAGGTAATAGTTGAATTTTACCCTTAATAAACCATATAATCCAGTGTTAACAAAGCAACTGCCATCTCTATTATTGCTGTTTGTTGAAATATTAACTGACTATTAACTGGAGCTTTATTACTAAAAGTAAGTGTTTGTAAATCAGGATAAATTGGACAACAATTTCTTTAATTAGTGTGAATTTATCTACACTAATTAAAGCATTAGTTCATAGTGCTGGACTTACATTTATTCATAAACGGAGTAAACATTACTTAATTCAAACATACTTGCTTATGGGTTAATGATGTTAATGAGGAACAATTGTTTCTATTATTTGACAAATTTTACTATTTAATTAATTTAACTGTCTTCGTTTTTACTGTTGCTCAGAATTACATAGCTGCTAAAACACATTGACTAAGACAGATGTTTTTAACTGTTCCATAATAGTTTGATGTAATACACAATACATGCTTTAAGCTAATAGTGAGTATGAATATTGTTCATCACTTTTAGCTAATGAAGAGAGCCACAAGCATGCAGCTTTGCAAATCTCTCTCTCTCTCTCTCTCTCTCTCTCTCTCTCTCTCTCTCTCTCTCTCTCTCTCTCTCTCTCTCTGTGTACTGGTCTGGTCTTTTAAGTCTCTCCCCAGAGAAAAGCCATTTGCCTGCATTACATTGTTAGTGCGCTTGTTAATAATACATTGATGAAGAGGGGCTTCTGTATATTAGGTGGCAGCCCCTCTGATAATAGGGCCCTGGAAGGAGGCCAGAGATCTGGAGCTTCTCTAAAATCTAACCTGAGGTTAAATAAGCTTTTGTTACAGAGAAAGAGGGAGAGAGAGAAATAAAGAAAGAGTGTCTGGGTGTGAGTCCCCCCCTTCCTACCCCCATATCCCATGCCCTGGGAGATGTAAATGACTTTTGTTGAAGACACTCAAGTGCAAATATGAAAAAAAAAAGAGAAAATAGCCTTCAAAGGAAAAAAAGGCTGTGTTTCATTTCACGCCTTGCTTCTGGATGCCTGCATTGAGGGCGCTATATTAGCAGTTGTTAAATCAAGAAAAAATCAAGAGCCCAAATATTAAAGCTGCATCAGAAATGCCGTGGGATAATAGATAGCCGAAGTGCTGAGGCACAATCAGGTTTTTTTGATCTGGACTAGTCCTGCAGTTAAAATAATAGCTTCAACACACTGAGAATGCAATGCAATGCAACACACAGTATACCACCAGTGTAACCAGACCAAACTCACAAGACATTACCAGAAGCCTGGTCAGAACAGCTTGGTGTAAATATTTTAAGCGCCCTCCATTATTTTGGACAGAACTGCACAAGTAAGGGCTTTACTTGGCCTTGCTTGTTTGCCTGCCATACATGTTGTTTTGCTAGCCTGCTCCTGTTTGTCTGTTTTTGTAATATCACTCTTATAAATGTCACATTTAGGCATTTACCAAGTCAGGTACTGTCCTTTTCTGTTCTTATACAATACAAAATTACAACATGGAATGCAGTCATTTCTGGTTCATTTTCAAATGCTTTCTGATTCTACATAGACACTGTAAAGATTCTCCACCTCAGCAAGTGATTTTAATTAAATACAGAATCATATTATTATTATTATTATTATTATTATTATTATTATTATTATTATTATTATTATTATTATTATTATTATTATTATTAACACTATTATAAACAACTTTACACAATTCTCTTTTGCCATAAAATTAAAATCAATTAAAATTAACACATTGCATGAATGAGTACATGTAAAGTTGTTCCTAATAAAGTATTTGATAAATGTAAGTTATACTCTGTGACAAAATTATCTAAAATAAAAATAAAATTAATCTGCAATATTAGCTATAATAGTAATTGTGTAATCTACTGATTATTTTTACAATTGTGAATTTTACCACATGAAATGTACCAATATCTTAAAACATATTTTTGGTAACATGTTTCTATTTTCATTAACTTAGTGAGACAAATATTTAAAATTATATGTAGTCCTGTGCTTATATGAAGTCCTGATCCATTGATGGGTCCTGAATACCAGAGATGCCGCTCCCTGTAACAGCCACTATGCTATGATCGGTCAGTTGCAGTGTAAGTCACTGGCTATTTTCAAGTGGCGGTTGAAAACCTAATTATTCAGGAAACACTTCAACTAGCACTTCTTTCCTTATCTTTTGCATAAAAAAAACAAACCTTTGACACTTTTTAATTGTAACTTTGAACAAATGTTTTAAACTCATGGTATCTTAAGTATCAACCTAGTGAGCCAGCATTAATGTATTCAATGTTAGAGATTTAAGCACTTATGTACGTCGCTCTGGATAAGGGCGTCTGCCAAATGCTGTAAATGTAAGTGAGGATGTTAGTAAAGGGTAATGAAGATAATGATTCTAATAATTAAAGCTACTTTATTTTAGGATGTTTACTGGTTAGCACTCAACAGAAATAGTTTACAGAGTGCATTAGATGGTGGAGGGAATGTAAATGTAAACTGCTTGCTTTAAAGAGATAATTGAAAGCACCCATATGTTTTCAGATTTGCCTTCTCTGCTCATATCAACATGAGAAAAGTGCCACTTCAGAATGTCTTGTTTCAAAAGTAACTTCTGAAAAGATCTTCAATTTATTAAGTATGAGTTCTCGAAGAGCTGCTGATTGAAAGCCAATGGGATAGTCCTGCTGCTTTTATCTCTGATGTTAAAGAAAATTATGAGGATCTTGAGCCAAGGTCTTTTGGATAAGTGAATAAATTTATTTTTTTAAAGAATCACAGCATCTTTGGTCCTTGAAACCCACTGGGACAGAGCCGTTTTTTTCTCTGAGCTTCACTTCACATCATCCCCCATCTGCCTGTCTCCAAGCCAGGGTTCATGAAGAGGAATAGGCCTCAAACCCTCAGCAGGCCTTTAAGTTGATTTATTTATCAAGCCTCACTGTCTCTCTGTCTGTCTACTCCTGCATGAAAGATGCCCAGGGGTGGCTCTGTATGGTGTGGTAGGCCTCTCTACACACGTTTTCGCACATGCTTGGTACTGTGGCATCAGAGTTACTGCCCACTAATGGCTTTCATCAGTCCAGCTCTTAAACATTCTCACTTATAAATGTTGGACTTCTCTGCCAAAGCTCATCAAAGCCAGCCAGGCCATTACTTTTCCAGTTGCAGTCTGCTTTTGTTACTCTGCTTTTTTTCCATAGTGCACTCTGTGGCAGGAGTATCCTAAATCTCCGATCTATATGTCCACAGCTGTTTGTCTTTGCTATGGGATGGCACGCTGTCAGCACACTAAGGCTGTGTTCAAACACACTTACCAAACACACATAGAGCCAGCATGGATTTCCCTGTTGACCTGGTGTTTCAGGTCTGTATTATGAGGAAGATATGAAATCTGTAACTCTGGAAAGCACCGGGCCACTATGGAATAGTCAAACCGCAGATCCGCCCTTGTGGAAGCTCCATTTTCTCAGCTCAAGTGATTTGGAAACTCAAAAAATCTTTTTGTTGTTGCTTCCAAAATGCGTTGTTGGTAATTTTTTTCCTGTTTGTTTTTTTCAATCTCCCCCATCTCTGTCTCTCTCTTGCTTTCCAACATGTTTACAAATGCAGAGACGATCTGATAAAAAGAACAGCTGGCTTTTGTGCATAGTTGAAAAACTACCAATCTATTATAGATGATGATTTGTAAATCTGCCAAAACGCCTTCTCCTTGTGCCATAAGCCCTCCTTTGATTCTGCCATACAGTGGATATTACTGCTTTTCCTTCATTGCCAAAATATAGAGCGAGTAGTCCAAGATTTATTCATGTCATTTCCCTACAACTAGCATATGTATTGGTGTAATTTAGACCAGACATGAGCCAGGTGGCCCCCTGCTTGTACACTGCATACATAATGATATTAGAATGATTTACAGACAAACTGGGAGACAACAAGGCCTAGTAAATACAAGAAAGTGAAGCATAACACTTGAAATGAATGACATGTGATGCTGGAAATATGGGGTGATGACTCATTTATGTTGGGCAGGTTGTTTTCTGAATATTAATAGACTTTATTTTAAGCATCTTTGATGCCAATTATGTGACACTACACGTTTGTATCTGATCTCCTGCCTTCAAGTAGCCTTTATTGTGTGCTTGTTCTTCAAATAAAAAGTAATGTGTGCCTTTATTTACATACAATTAACTGCATTTAGCATGTATAGCAAATTTTTTGTACTGAGTAGTATAGGTTTCAGAAAAGGTTTCAATTGTATTCGATAATATAATATGTGCAGCAGAAATGACAACAGTGTGTTAGATACGATTTTCTATAAAAATATGTCTTCCTTTCTGTCTGACAACTTTATCACCAACAGCGATTATAGTGTGATTATATGTGATAGCCCTGTGTTTTGATCTTTTATTCCATGTATTTACAGAAATCTGATACAGAAGAGACGAGATACAAAGATTTCTGTAATATGATCAAAAAGTTTGCTTTTACTGCATGTCTAGAGAAGATGCTTAGCCTCACTTTTTGGCTCTGAGATAGACTCAACATTTAGTTGAAAATGAACCTACAGTTTAAAATTGAAGAGAAAGTAACCAATATGGAAGTATCTTACATTTCATAGTGACACTGACACATGTCTGTATTGTATTACTATCTTCTTTCTAGCATTTTACACTAGTAAACAGTTTAAATACCCTGTGTATTCTATTCTTTCTTTTATGACCGTAAACTATATCGTAGGCTGCTGGATTATTCACATAGAAAATGTTTCATTGTATGGTGACAATAAACTCTTAAATATTGAATCTATATATAATACTGTACTGTGCTATACTATTTCATATTCAATAATACATTTAGAATGTTTTTTTATATAATTCTGTGCCTTTCTATCTCCATTGTTTCTCTTATTTTATACAACAGTTAGTTCAGTTCTTCCAATTTGATTGAAGTAGTATGTTTCAAGAGTGCTGATAATATTGTAAGGATCACACCCATGCTGATATTCAGTATAACATCACACTTACCCATGTAATGTTACTTAATTATACAAGCAGTTAGTTCCACTCCACTAATTTTGATTGGTTGAGTAGTGCTCTAAGAGTGCCTATATTTACTACAACCACACTGAAACAAATGATTTTTTTTAGGAATATAACCTTTTGCATTAAACATGAACATGAGCTTGTCTGTTGAAGAAGACAAGCCAATTTTCAGCAAGCACCTTTAATGGGAATGTACAAATCAGTGTGAGCTTGCTAGCCAGCTAGCTGACATGCTATACAGTGAGTGTGGCAGGTGGCGAGATCTATTTCCATGTGTGGAGCAAAAACGAACACAACATTTAACCATTTTGTGTCTGAAAAATCAGTTACTCTATGTTAATTTCTTGTTTATAGAACTGTTATATAAAAGCAATATTACATGAACATATGTTTGCCTTATCATGTCAGTGACAATATTCAGTGCAACCACAATTTTGCTTATATGATATTGCCTAATTATCTCAGTTTTTCTCTATTATTTTTGGTACTCGTCGCCTCTGTATACACTATGCTGTACAGTAGTACTGTCTCACAAATCCATAAAGTAAAACAAACCTTTAAAAGAGTTATCAAAATGTCACTGATTCTGATTCTTTAGTATTTATGTCTGATGAATAATCGTAAATTCTGGAATGTTGTGATTGTATTAAGATGATGGTTAACAGTTTTGCCAGAAATTATTTTTCATGCTCCTTTATGATTTTATTTTTTTATTCATGCCCATTTCCAATACGCTTTTATTTCCATAGTAACAACTGTATACACAGGGAGTTGAATGGTGGATCGTCAATAGAAACTAGTAGTAATGAAGTAATTAAACAGTTATTATCTAGTGTTTAGTAAGCATTCTGCCATGAGAAAGCCTTCAAGACAGAGAATTTTGAGCTGTCATGATTTTGAACAGACAGGATAAAAAAGAGAGGGTAGTGACTGAATGACGACATCGGGCTGGTTTAGGGCTTCTATAACTTAAGGGATAACAGGAATATGTCTCTCAGATGTTCCACAACATAAAATTTAAACAAATAATAAAAGAACCTTTCATTAAAAGATACAAATTAATATTCAAAATATAATCACTTTGACCCAACATTTCACATCAGGCTCTGTCATTGATTATTTTCTTATTGCTTGTCCTGTCATGTTTTATTCCTAACATATACATCTAACCACTCTATGAACAATATCACTAACTGAAACTAACCGTTACTCCTCAAATATCACTAATTGAATTAAACTGACTGTCTTGTTGAGTCATTTGATATAATTTTATGTTGTACAGAGATGTCATCCCCTTCTTTGGGTTATACAGAGTTTTAATTGTAGATCCTCATGCAAAAGTAGAGGACATTTGGATTGACCTGTATGCCACCATGACTTTTTCACAAAGTTTCACAAGCCAAACCTGCCAATGTGACATTATATATATTTTTTTGTTATTTATGTATTATTTATATATTTGTATGTCATCATGGTAGCCCACAAATATAGCTTGATGTGTGACTGTGTGTGTGTCTGTACTGTGTTTGCTATTATTATATTTATTACCGATCATATTAAGGGTTTTTTACTTTATTTAATAAATTATCCAGACATTCTTAATATGACACGGACTACACGCGTGCTTGTTCTCTTCCTGCTTTCCCTGACCTCCTGCCTTTAATTGGTGAGAATCTAAAAAAGCTCCTAATTACCCCTCTGTGGCATGCAGGATGACTGGTACAGTAGGGGCTGTTTCCATCCTGCAGTGCTATGATCTGACTGATATCTCAGTGACTCAGTACTCGTCTCTGTCACGGTTGGCCATTTTTCTGTCTGGCCCTCCTTCTGTTTACCTGGCAGCTCTACTCTCTGGTGTCAGAACAACATTTGAACCTCAGCCAGAGACCAGCAGGTGGAGTGCACTTTTTAATTGCCCTCTCTCTGTCCTATTCTCCCTTTGTAGCTTTCAAACTGAGAAAGTAAACAAATCATTTTAGCTCTTTTATGTTTCTGCCTGAAAGATCTGAATCTTATACATTGTCAGTAACATGGGTTTTATAACTGAAATTAATTTCTGGTTCTTAGTGTATTTTGGAGAGAGATTTACCAACAATTATTGGTCATTTTACACAGATCATACTGCACTGAGGTCCTGGATCTTAATATGAGGTGGTAATGCTCTAAGAAACATCTGTTCAAATGCAGTAAATACAGTGTTTAACACTCCTACATACTGCTATATCTTATGTCGAAATGTCGATAGATAGATAGATAGATAGATAGATAGATAGATAGATAGATAGATAGATAGATAGATGTGATCAAAAGTAATTTTAGACAAAATAAATGCTTTGCCAGACTCCATGTTTGCATTTAAGCTGTTTGTTCTATGCTTAAGGAAAAGACATATATTTTTCTGAAGCAGAGAGAGGAAAAACGAAGTGTGTGTTGAAATGCCTCTGAAAGTAATTACTGGACGTGAAATCTGGATAATCCAATCCACAGCATACATGTTCCTCATTAAACAGAAGGATGTTAAGTGAGGACATCAAAACAATGAACTCTGATTTTTAGCTTCAAAATCAATGACTGAATCAGTTTTGTTCGTGCTATTGCACGAACATGGCTGTTCTTTGTAGCTAGCAAATCTAATCTAATAAGAACTTTAAAGCCAAAGCATCATTATAATACTGAACTATGAATTATGGGATTTCAGTGGTTTGCCATGTAGCAGTGGTATACACTTATTATTTTGGCCATTATTGCTTTGACCCATATGTTTTTGTAAGGAGGGTCTCCCTTGAGCCTGCTGTATTTTGAGGGAAGGAATGGACCTCTTCCTCTAGTCTTTACATGAAATCTGCTTGATTTTAATTAGGCTTGGGAGACCCCCTGTGATGGGGAGCTCTAGAAGATGATGAGAGCCTTAGGGCCTGAGTGAGAAAATGATGGGAATGTTTTGGAGTGGCCATTAACCCCATCCCTCACACTTCTTCCTTAAGGCCCTAGTAATATTTTATTAAGCAGGTTGATGCATCCAAAAGTGGTCCTGATCAGAGTGTGCCAGTCATTAAGGAGAAAAGCTGAGTATTGTGGTGCACAGCAGTTCTTTCATTAAACTGGCTTTCCTACTGTACATTATATGTACTTGTGTGCCAACAAACACAAGTACATTCAATCGCATTTTTTCAGATAAAGAGCTCTCTACACTTATCTGCATACATGAACACACCGTTGCCCATGATGCCATTGTGATTGTCAGGAAAGAGAGTAATGCTGTTCCTCCCACACAGAAAGTACAGTCAAATTTGCTTTTTTGTTTAGATTCTGAAAATAGTTTCTTAAAATGATCTGGCACTGGCTTTTGAATAATTGCTGGAAACAGTATTGATGAGCTTACCTTGAACGGCAACATGCTTGGATTTTATTCTACCTCACATCTGTTAAATGTAAATGAATGCAGGCTAGATCATGATGAATTTAACATTAACTGCTATCGATCAGTGTGCTGTACACTATCTGAATTTATTATGTGCCATTTCTCTTTATATTTGCCACTATAAACTAATTAGCCCCATTATAACTGAGTTAAAGGTATGTCATTAGTGTATTGACAGGGATCATTTAGTGCGACACAGCTGTAGCTTTTCCTGTTTCCTGTTTTGCTCTGATTGTGTGATGATTAGATAGAAGGGAGCATAGGGGGTTCTGGTGTCTTTACACCTCCTTGCTTAAAGGTTACTCTTCTTGTTGAGAGTCACAGGCATGAACACTAACACACAAACACACCCTTATGATGGGGTACCATGGAGTGAAGAAAAGCTCATAAGAGTTAGAGCTTCCTGTGAGGAATCACCCTCAGGAGGCAACAAGATGACACTGACTATTTTCCTCACATTAAAATATGGTATCCAGTGATGTACACACGGTAATGGTGTTAAAACGATTGCCTTTTTATTTTAATTTTAAGATTGGCTGACCAGCAGGCCTCAATTACCGTGCACAGGTTATTATATATTTTTGGTTATAACAATACCAAAGAATATATTCAGGTAAATATACTGTTTATGCACATTTTACTTTACTCTACAGTAATAATCAATCTGTCTATGATATACTGATGCACAAATGATTAGCTATGGCTAAAGTATGGCTAATGACTATATGTATATACATTAGCACATACCTGAATCCCACAGTGGTTTTGCTTTTTATAAATACAACATAACAAACAACATCACTGTCAATACCGGAATTGATTCAGTAACATGCTTGTAGAAACCTTGTAGGATTTCCCACAGGTCAGTACAAAAGAAAACAACAAAGCTAGGGCTTGAGAATGAGGACATATTTGTGGAACTGGAACAAATTTATGCATTTGCTAAGAACTTGTGTTTGATGCACATCATCTGTAGTCATTTTAAATTTATCTACCATGTTCTAAACAAGGGTAATTGTAGTTGGAAAATAGCTTTTGGACTACTACTAATATAATTGGACTATATTGTACTACTACTAATATAATCTCAATTTCACTTTAAAATATTTGAATGATTTCCAAAAAAGTCTGAACTTTTCATGGTGTTTGAATATAAATACAAGGAGCAAAATAGGCTAAATAATTATGTAAATGAGTAAATAAATAAAATGTAATTTATTTTATATATATTAAAAATTTATTTATTTACTATTTACATTTCATTATAATAATAATAATTATTACTTTGAACTTTATAATTATCATAAATTATTTAATTCCATTAATAAATAACATTTCAGTAGTGGTCAAATTAAAGAGTATATTTGTTGAAAACTAGTTGAGCTTCATTAGTACAGTATGTTAGTAAGTCTGTTCTCCTGCGGTGCCAATCTTACAATTTTCCACTGGTCCACCTGTAGACTTCCTGATTTTCTCTTTAGTTTGTTCAATAACATACTTGTAAATTTGTGCACTCACTCTCACTCATGCAGAAACTGAATCCACCAACTGCAAAATATTTGCTACAAAAGGTATATTTTCCAAGCAAGCTTTGTGCTGCATGTACTTTTCCGCTTAAAAAGTCATAGGCTGGAGCTCCTTGTTGGAGTTGGAATTGTGTTCAGCAGGTTGATGACTTCTCATGACCCCCTGTGGAACATATAATTAGACTTGTTCGATGTTGAGGGCAAAAATCATACACGGTCCCTTTTATTTTTTTTTTACTGGGGGCGGGGGGGAAGGGAATAAAATTATAATACATCTCTTTAAATTCTACCCCATGCAAGGGAGAGATGAGATTTATTCTGCAAGGCCGAACCAGGAGTTGAACGTGTGTGTGTGTGTGTGTGTGTGTGTGTGTGTGTGTGTGTGTGTGTGTGTGTGTGTGTGTGTGTGTGTGTGTGTGTGTGTGTGTATGTGCATGCATGTACATGTGAGTTTGTGCACGGATTGCAAACCCTCCATAGCAATTAAGCTGAACCTGTGGGAGAGAGGAGAAGAGGAGAGAAAAGGCAAGCGTTATGCTCCTCAATCACCTCTTGCAATCCCATTCCTCTCCCTAATGTGGTCCATCATCATTCCTTGGCATGTACTAGCAGAAGCCCCTCAAGTCCTCCTAATGCTGCCTTTTAATGCTCTGCTCAGGCATAGTTAACATGCTCTTATTTATTCAGAGAGCGGTCTGATTACACACACGCACATAGACATTAACTTGTAGTGCTCTATGCACAACATCTGTTCTAGTCACACTGACTCGGTGTGAATTAGAAGCACTTTAAGGAGATCTGTACACTGTGCTGAGGTTTTGTTGAGAAAGTGCCTTCTTTTTGGCTGCAGAATTATTTATTTGGTTGAATTATTTATTGTTTCTTTACCAGCATGCTATTAGGCCACCACAAATCAGTTTATATGATTTACAATATAAACGTGAATATGTTTGGTGATAGAACCAGTTGAAGAAAAATAGGTTTGTCCTTTTTTAAACAGAATGTAGATTTTTGTGAATACGCTTTTAAGGCCTCCAATGATGGGTAATTTTCATATCTAGAATGAATGAAATGTCAAATATGTTGGAAATGCTAATATCACTGACTATATATTTTATAGATTAATTTGCACATACATGCATGTTTGTCTTCCTATCTTTGTGAGGACCTTCATTGGCATCCATTGCCCTTAACCTCAATAACCAAAAGGAAACTTTTTTTTAAGTGTGTGTTCAACTCTACTCTGTTACTACTACCACTGTACTACTACTACTACTACTACTACTACTACTACTACTACTACTACTACTACTACTACTACTACTCACTGAACCAAATGCAAAATGTCTATTGTTTCAAGATTTGAAAGCTTCCAGTGTCTTCTGACATAAATGGGTGCCTTACCTTTATGTTTTATTTATATTATATTACTTACTTATATAGTCTGTTGCGTTGGCAATTTGGTAGTTCATAACATGGGAATCATCTTAACAGAAACTACATCATTTTATTACTTATCACTAGTAATTGAGTAACTGTATTAGTTCTTAGTGAACACCTTTATATACATGACTTTCTTAAAATAAAAAACTAAGACTATGTGGATTTAGTGACCAATGCATTAGCCTCTATCACTGATTTACAGTATGCAGAGATGTGTAACCCACACAGTGAGCACAGCTGATGTTGGGGAGGTGGTGGTGGTGGGGTTTCGCGAAAAAAACCAAACAGCTTGAATCACTGCCACCTAAACTCTGCACTCAATCTATTCAACCTCCTCTATCACCTGCTGTCTCTTTCTATCCCTCTGTCTATCTGGCAGCTATGTCCTGAGTGCACATGACAGTCATACCCACTCTATTTGTGCTACACCCCCAGTCGCTCCTTTCCAGGTGAAGGAAGGGGTGGCAAAAAGAAAAAACAACAACAATAACTACTTGTTGTGATGCAACTTCCTGCATATATGCTCTTGGGCAGACTCCTGAGAGGCGAGTGACATTTAGGAGAAGCTAAAAACAACAGCAAAGCGGCACTTTAATGTTCAAGCTACGTCCTCCAAACACGCCTTTTCCATTCGAGAGCATCTTTGCGTTGAGTCAAGTGCACTAAATGTGCTTGAAAGAGCCTTGGCCCCTGAGGAACTCACTATGTTACATACAAGAATAATCTGGCCTTTAAACTGAGCAGGCGAGAGCCAAGGCCTTTAAAGTTCTTTGTGTGATTTTGACTGCATATTAAACAATGATGTTACATTTCCTTCTTAACAATTGATGGCCAATTGACCCAGGCCATCTCTTTTTAATAATAGTAAACTTTAGAATTTTACTAAATTTACTAAAGAATAACTAGAATTAGTATTTAGAATTTATTTTTAAATACCCAAATATACACCATATTTCAGTTATTAGTGTTCCCAATATGGTAGAAATATGAAAGTGATTTCACAGAACATTTCACTGATCCTGCAACTTTTGTTATTAAAACTAAAATTTGCAAACATTTTTACTGAGTATGGAGTTTTCTGTATTAGTAATTCCATTAAAGAGTGAGTACATAAGTGGTAGAAGTGTAAAGAAGGAAATGGAGTGGATGGCAAGGCAAGTAAATCGTTATTGTTTCAAATTTACATATACATTTTGCTCATTGATAGAATCAGTTCAGACTATTGCAGGTCCATTCAGTCACTTTTTAAATAATAAACACCTTTGCACACATACAGAATTTATATTGAACTGAATGTTCTGAAAATTGCAATTGCAAAAAAGCAGTGAATGGCAAGATACCACAGGTTTTTTTTTCACAGAAAAAGCTGATTTTTACCCATAAATTATTATATAAATATGTTGTCTGTCCTATTCTCCACTGTTTAGCTCTAGTGATTTTGAAAAAACAAATATTTTTTTATAAAGTGGCGATTTGGTTGTAAAACGCCCTCGTCCCACAGCTCAGATTCGACATCCTGTCACATGAATGATTCACAGCACTCAATATAAATATTAAAACTAATAGCTTTGCTATTCAACTATTTCTCCATCATTCCCTGAAATCATCATTAAACATTCAGAGCCTTTTAGAAATTTACACACTTGAATTTGATGGCCGGGAGAGGAGGTTGTCACAGTGAGAGGTCCTGGAAGCTTAAATAATAGTGGAAAGCTGTTTATGGAGCATGCTTTATTTATTCATCGGAGTCTCTGAGTAAAGGAGGGAGTAAAAGATGTGGAAGGAGAGAAAGACAAAAGAAAGAAAGAATAAAATCAAAGTTGTGCTTGGGGAAAAGACTGAAATTGACCTCTTCCCACTCAATTGGGGAGAAATGGAAAGAAACAGACATACTGAGAGTCAGAGAGAATCGCTGTACAAGGCTAATCAATGGGAGGATCGAGGGATTCAGGACCGGCTAATGGATTGTGGAGAGATGCACACAGCTGTTATGAATTTTTAAAGCAGCTACTTCAACTGAGGCTACCATCAATGAATCAATGAAGACTTACTGGGAGGATCAATTATGCAAACTTTATAACATTTAATTACAAATAATAAAGAGGTCTCTGGGGTGTTGGATCTGTGTGTGTGTGTGTTTGTGTGTATACAGTATGTATGTGTGGGTAAGTAAACAAAAAACATTTTTGTAGGTTACAAGAAATGTCGACAATGATCTTAAAGAAACTACTGTACAATACTGTAAAAAATTATTATTAAAAATTAAAAAGTAAAGAATTTTTATGTATTATAACATGCCCTAAAAGAAAACATATGAACAGTTATACTGTACAGTGTATCTCAAAATATTTAACAATAAATTATACATCATGAATTGTTGGTGGAATTCTATCATTCTGCCAGTCTGTCTTTAAAACAAAACAAGAAAACATTACAGCACAATTTTCTTTAAGCTTTGGGAAGTGTAATTTATCGCCACATCTTCCCTTGAGGCACTTCGTTTTCTGAAGCTCATTATAGAAATAGCCTCAGGCTCTCCCTTATGTGGTGGTTTTGCAGTCATTGAGCTCTAAACAATGTTTAAGTCGAGGCACAGAGCATTAAAAGAGTGCAGACCAAAATTTGCCTTGTTCCCCTCCCGGAGCGGGTGACCTCAAGCCTCCCATGTGTTTAAGCTTTTTGTGGCTTAAGGGGGTGTTTATGTTTAATGGATGATTTATGGTCCTTTAATGGTCCTGTCTGCTTCTCCACTTTAGCCTCTCCACTCTAGCCACTATCAGGTCCCAACACTTAGGGTCTCATTCGCAGCTTTTATGTAATCACTCCACATGTCTTTCCTAAAGGACTGTGTTTTTCTTTTTAAGTTATAATTGTACATTTACACCTTGTCTTAACATTTATTTTAACTACAAGATATGTGAAATGTAAACAGTTACCATTATAGTCTATCAGATTTTAGTAAACGATAAATGATAATTGTCTGAACAAAAATTGAAGTGTATAAACTCAACTCAGCAACCGTAAGGTGGTAACACATCAACTCTTTGTGTCTTATTATGTCACTTCATATTGATTATTTAACTATAAATACACACGGCATCATGTTGTAGTCCTTATATAGTCAGCAGGTGCCTATATAATACCAAATTTTTTAGATGGTTCAAAAGAATCTTTAGTTATCTGAAACACTGAATATAGTGAATATTTATTATAGAATACATTTATATTATATATTTGAACTCGATGGACCACTGTATGTCTGCTTGTGTATTTGTACGTACACATTTGGGGACCAAAAATATACCTAAACAGCAAATGACTGACGTTAATGTTAGACGATATACACATGTATAGTATATTATACACACTGTGTGTTGTTTGTGTATGATTGGTATGTTTATGTGAACATGTGAGTTAATCTTAAACTAATTATAATTGTGAATCATCTGTAAGCTTCAGTTCAGAAAAGGTGCAGTATAAATGAAAGTTATTACAGGTTTGGTTTAGCTGGTGTGTTGTTTACAATGCTATGAATTCATCTTTCATTAGCTTGCCACCTGTATCAATCCCACTGACAGTTCCATCCAGATGTTTGCACAAATCCCCTTGGTGTTTCACACTTCTACACTCAGGTACTCACCACATCTGTCCTGCTTACCTGAACGCCCTCTTTATCACGTTTGCCCAAGAAGAGGGGCAATTTCATCCTGAGTAGCATGTGATGCTGTTTATCTCATGCATGGTATAGGAATGGACACTTGAGTCAACTCGTTCTTTTTATCAGTGGCATGCTAGGATGTTAAAAAAAAAGCATTTTTTGTTTCCTTAGCCATGGTGCTAAGGCCATTTTGCTTTCTTTCGAATGAATGACTAAGGTAAAGAGGCACTTAGCCACACTCTCACATGAAACTGAAAGCCCCCTTCTCTTTTTGCCTCCATTTTTCTCTCTTTTCGCAAATGGACCTCAGAGATTTCAATGTAGCGATATGATTTCAGAAGATCTGACTGGATGTTTATACACTATTTACCTTATTTATAATAGATATCAGTTTGGTGTATTTTTAGCTTTCTGTGTTCCTTTTTCAAACATCACAAGCAGTGATAACCATCAGTTATTAATTGTTTATTATTATTTACATGACAGTGCCATCAATTATTCATAATATCATGACTGAGACAGTAGTTCTTGCTACAAGGGAAATCTCAGGCTCATATTAATGTACTGATTATAGTAATCATTAATTATTTCTGTGTTAAGCACTAACACAGAAACATGTGTGGCAGAGGTACACATAGTGAAGCATTTGTGCGCGGAGATGTTTATTTATAACTTTGAAGTAGTCACCAGAATCAGTGCTTTAATACAACCGGAGTTAAAGCCACAACATAGAGAAGTCTTGAAGAATGGCTTTGTTGTTAAAGCTTTAAAATTTTTGAGGTATTTATGGTGAGTTTTCATGCCCTTATAACTTTAATTATATCATTAAAAAGAGTTTTAGAATGTTTAAAAAGCCCCAAAGATGTTGGAGTACTGATTGGAAAGATTGTGAGTTCAAATGCCAGGACCACCAAGCTGTCACTACAGGGCCCTAAAGCAAGGCTCTTAACATCAATTGCTCTGTTTTAGAAATAAGATAAATGTTAGGGGCTTTTTACACCTGGTCACTTCATGCGTTTTATGTGATCGGATAGCTATCTGATCGTTCAGACCACTTCAGGAGGTGGTCTGGGATGCATTTCAGATAAATCTGAACAGGTGTAAATGAATGTGGTTGTTCAAGCCACATACGTTAGCGCTAAACTCCTCCCAAATGGAAGTACGTCACTCGCAAGTGATCTTTCACAGATGTGTACTGTTGGGTCTTAAAATACACTGCTGCTCCCAGCGAAAATGCAGCAAACCGTAAATGTCGTTTTTTGTAGCATAACCGTCGTAACAAGTTTTTTCGTCTTCTTTTTGATTACATTCAGAAAACCGCATACACTAAAGCTCCTTCCATTTCAATTACCCCGGAAATGAGGTAAAATATATTTGCATTTTGGGCAGGAGTAGAAAGATCAGATTGATATCCGATTCGCCAAGACGCATTCATGTGGCCTAATGTAAATGGAACAGTTTTAACAAATCAGATAGCTATCGGATCAGAGAAAACACATGAAGTGACCAGGTGTAAAAGGGCCCTTAGTTGCTCTGGATAAGGGAGTCTGCCATATACAGTACCCTAAATGTAAATATTAGCATTAGTGATACTTGGTCCTGATAAATCATGGCACTTCATGAAATATTTTGTATGGCTCTGACGTCTTTTCCCCAAGCAGAGCTAAAAACTGCACATCAACCGACTTATTAAGAAATAGTTGGAAAACAAAATGGGAAAAACATTCAGGTTGAGCTGGTGACATGGAGCATGGCCCTACGCAAGTAGATGTTCATGCTTGTGTGCCTTTTGCTCAGACAGGCTAGATGACCTGGAGTTTGGTCAAAATGTTTACTAGCAGATGTATTTTAAAGGAGTCCTGCTTATCTGGTCATGGCAGCGGAAAATACCCTGCTGTTCAGTGCATCTGCACACTCTACTCGTACACTGTTTTACCTATAAAATCCTGACCTTTCAAAAAGAAAGGATGGAGAAGCTTTTTGTCTTTAGCTGCTTCCCGCACTCTTGTACACCCCACCCTCCTTTCTTTTTTTTTTCCATACCATTGAAGCTCTGTCTATGTTGGGCTTGAAGGCAAATTCTGCCTTCTCTTTGCACCCTGCTTCGCATCACTTTTAAGTCTGGTGCTGGCTTCGGCCGAAGCCCTTCGGCTCTTGGCTTCTGTGCAGCGGTTCGCATCAGAAGCTGCGATTTGTGATTTGCAGATGACATGAGCATGGAGTTGCTGGTGGCTGTTGAGGCGCTTTTGCAAATCAACCCTGGTAATATGTGATATGATGCGACTGGAAAGCAGCCCTCTTGCTATCAACACTGGCAAATTGCTGTTTTCCTGACACGAAATAGGACCTCTGTATTCTCGTTAGTGCAGCGGACAGACAGGCACATGGCATTAAATAGTGCAATCCTACAAGTGCAGAACATCTAAAATGTGTGAGGCTTGAAGCAAAAGACATTTTGTTTGTGCTGAATTCAGTAGACAGCTACTTCAATGCATTTTCATATGACTTCGGGGTTGTTTTGTGCTGATTATAGTAAAAAAAAATTGCATTATTTGTCTTCGTCCATTTTCTTTCAAAATCTTTCCTTTTTTTTTTTTTTACACCAAACCTGGTTCTATTTTTTCCAGAGCCTTGCTTATGTGATAGTGAGTCGATCCATATAGCTGTTTGCTGCTATAATAAAGAGCTTTTGCTGGAGCATAGGTTAGCCACCGGGGCAGTATGTCACACTCTGCTGTCACAGCTCGATGAGCAGAGGCATTACAGTAGCAATGAGCCTTC
Organism: Tachysurus fulvidraco; assembly: GCF_022655615.1. Classification (NCBI taxonomy): domain Eukaryota; kingdom Metazoa; phylum Chordata; class Actinopteri; order Siluriformes; family Bagridae; genus Tachysurus; species Tachysurus fulvidraco. The sequence goes on from NC_062522.1 coordinate 13,915,552, forward strand.
AAATCCAGAACAGCCCTTTTAGAGCCAAGTACTCAGCTCAGAGCGTGACTAACATGAGACAGGAAGTAGGAAGAGAAACCAACACTGAATTCTATTGTTTTAGATTCTAAGTGCTAAAACCAAATCAATATCGTCCTCAAGTCAGCGGTGTACTAGATTCTTGTATCAATACATTGTTTACTTACTTGTTTTTAACAAGCTGTTAACACATTTTTAAATGTTTTAATATTACTCACTTAATTCATTTTACATTGTCATTATATATTGAAGCATCATCTAAATGAATACCTAGTGGGCCTAGTGAAGAGAACATTTGTTTTTTTTTTTAATGTATGTTTGTTTTTACCCACAAAATTCCAGCAGAGTCTGAAGAAAGAGGCAAAGCCATCAACCTGAGAGAAAACAAAGCAAACCTTCAGAAACCTGTAATAACATGTACTTGAAACTGTCTCCACCAGGCCGAGCTGACTGCAACCTGACAGGCTTTTCCCCTGAGTCACAGTCCACAGGTAATTTACTTTTAAGGGGGGTTCTTGTCAGAGGGAACAATTGCTGGGTTAAATAATTAATAGAGGACATTTTATTGAGGCGTACTTAAATCATGTAGCTGACCCTAAGCCCAGGTCGCTTACAGTATGTTGAAACCCACTGGAGCGAAGATTCTCTCTTAGCTGCTGAGCCAAAGAGTCTGTACACAATATTGATTCTGTCAATTGCATGATAGCACAGAGCAGAAGCTGAATCAACAAGCTGATCCTTTGAGTACCCTTCAAGTTATTATTTAGAGGTACATATACTGTATGTATGTATGTATGTATGTATGTATGTATGTATGTATGTATGTATGTATGTATGTATGTATACTACGAAGTCCTATGTTGATTTAAAAAATCAGATCCTCTTTATATCACTCTTTACACCTCGGTCTTCTTCCAAAACTCCCTGAGATCAGTTTTTGCCAATGCCTTATTTTCAAGAGACAAAGACTTGTACGTATAAACAGTATACTAAGTATTAATCCTGAGGGAATATTTAGTTCTTGAGAAAATTCTGATGAATAATAGTAACTACCTGAAGGAGAGACAGGGACAAATATACATTTTTAGTAGCATAAATGGACTCAGAATTATTTCCCAGCTTATTTTTGTGATCTGTCTTCCCTGCTATTTAAGATGTCCTTCTTCATGCTAACGCATTTATATTTATTACATTATGAAATATAAGTCTTTCTCAAGTCTGAAATAATTTATTTAAAGTCATAAAGATGCTTAAAATACTGAAGTCACATTCGGTAAAGTTGCATGAGCAAAATGAAATCTACAGAGCATTGTGGGATACTTCCAGTAGTGGAAAGCATGGTATGTTGTTATGCTTTTCACCATTTCTTACATGTGTCGGCCACCGTGCATTAGTTTTTAATATGTGTCATAATAAAATATGCACAACCTTGTTATATTTTGACATCTTAACCGTACAGACAGGTAAATAGTGTGTGTGCGTGTGTGTATACTACCTCACACACCAGATTGTGAATCTACAAATATATGTACTGTACAAACGTAGACTGTCAGATAAATATTATACTTATTTAATATTATACTTTTATAAGTGTAATATAAGAATCAATTCAAAATAACATTTAGAGTAAATATTTTCAGAAACAATATCACTGATTTTTAGTTAAGTTCTATGTGCCATTTATGTATTTATATATCATGGCAAGTGACAACTTGCCTCAAACTGTTGTGTGATAATATACATCTCAAGGCTAATTTAACATAAGACTTCAGTAATCTCCTCAACTCACTGTAAAATTGCATTTTAAACAACCATACCTAGCATTACATAATATATGAGCTACCCAGATAACAGCTATATATATATATATATATATATATATATATATATATATATATATATATATATATATATATATAAATAAAAATTAGAGAGGGAGAGAGAGAGAGAGAGAGAGAGAGAGAGATGTACAAAAGTGCATTACTAACTAAGACTCATAATCTATAAACAACAAGAGTAAAGCACTTTTGTACACCTAACTAAGCTAACTTTGAGGCTAACTTTGAGGCATATTGTAATTTTATCATAGTATGTGTGTTAAACATTAATGTAAATGGGTTGTTGATTAGATATACTGGGTGATTAGAATAATCAGAAGTTTGTCTCAGCTCCGGATCTCCTGAATGTAGTAGTTATTCACAGCACAGCATTTTTGTATCAAGTGATCACAGCAGTACAAAACTAGAAAAAAGTAGGTCAACAGAATATGGTCTTAGGCTTGCTTTCCTGGTCTACAGGGAGGTATGTACCCGATTTTGTGTCTCTCACCTTTTTTCTCAGTATGTTACTGTATCAGGCCCACATTGTAACTATATTATCTAAATAATACCATGATCAGTCCCGGCACACATCTCAGCTACAAGTGAGTGAGATTGAGAGAGGATGATGGATTATAAAGAAGACTAGCAAAGGAGGGCCTCTCAGAGATCATGTCTGTTGTGTAGAGTAGCTGGTACTCGTTATTTAATTCAGCTGCTCTCCTGTAAGCTGCTGAATCCACCAGCGTGAGCACCTCTGAGGCAGTGTGCTCCAAGGCTGTGAGAGCCGTATGCTTTTTGAAGTGCAAATGTGATGGCAGGGGCATCGGTTGATGGCCTTGGCTGTGACACATGCACCCTGTGGCTAGGTCAACAACATCAGGGCTCTTCATACTAGCACCGCCCCCATGGGGACCCCTCGGACACGAGTTTCTACCCTTCCAGCACTGTTGCTGAGGACCACAGTCCTTTGCTGCACTGATATTCAGTCAACACCCTTATCCCATGATTCCTTTCTGTCCTTTAGACCTTTGGATCAGGTGGGTCTTATTCTGGCTGTCAGTAAGGGTGAAAAGGTTTTGGCCTGGATCCTCTTGGACCCCCCAAATGTCTCCTTATTTTCTTTTGTCATTCCTGTTTTCCAAAAGTCGATCTGTGTCTCTTCAAGATCTGACTATACAATACCAACCTGGATATCTGCCCAGTGCCCCCAAAGGCTCAACCCCTCTCCAGATAAATTAAACTGCTGGAATTGAAGGGGGCAAAAGCTGGGAGGTGAGTTCAGAAGAGACCCTCACCTTGACAGTTACTGTTTAATTAGCCAACTGGGCTTCTGAGGCCTTGAGAAATGGCAGTGTGTGTCCGAGCTCTCCTTAATCCCAACCTGCTATAAACGAGTCCCAGCTCACCTCCTATCCTGCTCTGGGTGGAGGGGAAGGGAGGGAGGAAGGGAGTCCAATGTTCCTGCTGAAAGTCCTAAATCTCTCCTCTATTTCCCCCTTAAGTCTCGGGAGGAACCATTTTTAATCCTGTTCCCCTTATTAGATGCATGATTTTATTGATTTCTTTTCCCTTCCTCTCTTTATGGCAGAACTGTTATTGTGGCAAAGGAGAAGAAAGGGACTGTTATTTAGACCATAGCTGAGAAAGATGCGTGGTGTCTGGGATTCTTCAGCTCCTCAGAAGTGTCTTTATCACAAGCCACGGTGACATAAAAATGATCAAAACACTCCATCTCTGCATTTTTTGCTTCCACCCTTTGTCTCTTGACTTCATCAATGTCTATATATCACGCATAATATGGAGACATGTCTACATGGCCATATTAAAAATGAGAATAGGGTCTGCATCTGCAAAGACTATGAAGCACAAATCAAAAACAAGCGTTGCTTGATCTAGACATATTGCCTTAGTAACTCAAGAAATTTGGAATAAAATGCGTCTGTAAGATGCTCATCCTGCACCATATTACTTTGATGCTTGCTTAGAAACTGTTCTCATGAGCAATCAGTCATGTTAAAACAAGCAAGCCTGATCTCATGGGAGGGATGATAACTGCACATTCGCAATGGTGACATCTATATGAAGTGTCTTAGCCTTACAAGGACATCTTCACTTGTCAACAAGAAACAGACAAAGAGAGGAAAACGATAACAACTATATAGGTACTGGCACCCCACTCCTCACAATTCTAGAGAGGCCGGCATGCACGGGCAGGCCTCTCCACAGGATCTTGCAATTGTATCTTTGACGTGTCATGATGGCAGATGTTTGAGTCCACTATAGGTGTGGACATCATCCCCCTGAGTGAGGTTTGGACTTTGGATATGCCTCTGCTTGAGATATAGTTTGGAGCTTTTATTTTGTGGAAGGAGGCTGCTGTTTTTTTGACGGTTCATATAGCATAACCCTCCAACTGAATCACAGCTGAGAGTCTGGCACGGCACCTATCAGGAGCGTTTTCCCAAGGTGTGAAATGCTGTCACCTTCATCCGTGTCACTTTTTTCCTGCTCTGACATGACCAGCTTTGTGGCCCAGTTAGGCTAAAATGGTGGAACATGTGGCATCAGTCCTTCACTTTCCTTTTGTTTGTGAGGATTGATATGACTTGTCTCCGCAGTGGCTGGTTAAATTGACAAGAACTTTCAGTCTTTTGCACTACTGAAGGACAAATTCCATTAATCAATCATGCAGTACTACTGTACTTGTAGATGTTCTTTTATAAGAAGCTTGGACAGTAATTCATTCACATTGAATGTTTGTTGAAATAAATTTTGTGTTTGTATATAAAAGTATAATATATTTTTCTGATTGGATAAAAAGGGTTTAATTTTCAAGAATAACAGCTCTGATGGTTGAAATATAATCAATGGGTCTATATTGATGCACACATTTTAAGAGGTGGGGGGAACGGTGGCTTAGTGGTTAGCACATTCGCCTCACACCTCCAGGGTTGGGGGTTCGATTCCCGCTTCCACCTTGTGTGTGTGGAGTTTGCATGTTCTCCCCGTGCCTCGGGGTTTCCTCCGGGAACTCTGGTTTCCTCCCCCGGTCCAAAGACATGCATGGTAGGTTGAATGGCATCTCTGGAAAATTGTCTGTAGTGCGTGAGTGAATGAGAGTGTGTGTGTGCCCTATAATGGGTTGGCACTCCGTCCAGGGTGTATCCTGCCTTGATGCCCGATGACGCCTGAGATAGGCACAGGGTCCCCGTGACCCGAGAAGTTTGGATAAGTTGTAGAAAATAAATGAATGAATGAATGAATTTTAAGAGGTCACTAATTCCATAGCAGTAATGAACTGACAGGAACCTCTATAGTGGACGCTTACATAATTTATGTCTAAAATGATTTAATTTAATTTTAATTTGTGCAAAACAAATTAAGGTTATTTAACCAATAAAAATGTATAATTGCTGTTATGGTGAAGATTTCTGTAAGGAAGAATATTCTCTGGTGTCATCATTTTTTGTAAAGGGTGCATTTAAAGTTGTTCTTTAAGGTTTTACTGTGCAGTTTATGCTATTTTTTGTTTTACTAATTTCAACAAATGGCTATAAAACAGCTTAGGGCTGTTTATTGCTGCTATGGCATACACAATAGCATAACAATATAATTGTATATTGTTATAAATCAGTGTGTTCTTTAACAACCAAACATATCCAATCATTACATGCTAAAAAAAAATACGGAATGTGCTGGTATATGGAAATCTCTAGGATAGTAGTACATCACATCACAATGTTGTTGATTATTTTCCTATAATTGTATTCTTTCCTTTATTCCTCCATTCTGTTTATGCATACATCTTCTTCTGTTTATGCATACTGTTCTTCTTCTTTTTCTTCTTCTTCTTATTTTTAGTAATAGTGGTAGTATAAAGTATGAAAATAAATATAATGACAGTTTTAATTTATTAAGCCTCCTATCAAAGCTAAATATAAGTACAGTAGCAGAAAACTGCATCTTTAACTTTTTTTCTCTTCTTTAAATTGATGCTTTTGAGTGGTGGACAACCATGTTTTTTTCCTGTCAGTATATGGAGTGATTTGTGTTAGTCTTACACTATTGGATCTTATGTGACACATTTTATATCCACTCTGATGGCTTCTCTGATGTAATTAATCTTATTTTTATGGTAAAACAAAGAGAGCATCAAATACAATGTTTAATAATTGTACGGAAAAGGACTTGCACACTAGATATCTACTGATCTACAACCTTGTATCTGAAAGATAGACATTCTGACAGTCAGTAATGTCTCTCTGTGGCCACATGGCCTCCTGTCACAATCTATCCACTCTGTGATTTAATGCAGTGCTGTAAATCTGTGTGAAAAAAGGTAGGTCATGCTAAAAGAGCCTGCTGCCAACCCCTGTTACCAACTGTCATACTCTAAATGCACCTTTGTACTCAACTGTGCCATTTTGGCTGGACACTTTGCATTCTGCTACATTTTCTGACGAACTGAGCCAGGCATGATGCCTGATGTCTGCTGGCAGTTCATCTCCCTCCCACAGGTCTTGTAAACAAAGAATAATGACCGAAAGTATCTTTTTTTGCTTTCTTAACCACAGTGTTGCAGATACACCTGCAATGGTATTCCTTCCTTCCTTCCTTCCTTCCTTCCTTCCTTCCTTCCTTCCTTCCTTCCTTCCTTTCTTCCTTCTTTCCTTCCTCCATTCCTTCCTTCTATGGATACTTAAAATTGGGTCCAAATGAAATAAGCTATTTTTGAGCCATGTATAAGACAAATCTGTTGATTAATGCTCTAGATTTGCAGGCCGGCTATGATGTTTTCCGCCTCAGCACACTGTCAGCAGAAGAGCTTTTTTTCATGGTTTATTAAATAGTGAGTCATTTTGATAAGTGATGTGGAAAGATACTTCAAGAGACACAATGACTAGATGGGACTTGTCAGCAGCCCTGGACTTCTTAAGGTACAGTATTGACATGACAAGCATTACAGACAGAGGTAGAGGAAAGGAACATTCTGGATGAGCTTCTCCTATTGGACTTCCTAAAACATTTACACCTCACCCAGGTGACCCCTTTATGAATTTGACTTCACTCTCTTGAACTTTAAATGCACTCAATTCCATGTGCTCTTGAATATGATTTGCAGTGGTACCTTTTGCCTAAAATCATGGTGTAAGCCTGGCTTAGTCATTATATGCTGTAGATACTGCAGTGCTGTTGATTTTTCTAAACTAATTTATCAGAAGGTGTTAATGATGAAATTATCCATTTGAATCATGGATTTTCTATAATAGATCACACCCAGATTTATATTAATGCAATTAACCCAGGAACTTTAATTTAATACTACTATTAGATTGTTGGTATTTAATGATGTTTCTAACATGTGATGTTTAATCATTGATTTAAACATTTTTATAAGAAATGTAACATTTTATAGAAGTAGTCACCAGTGGTAGCAAAAGCAGGGGTAAATCTGTAGCTTTAACTATTTCATGCATAGTGTCCACACTTATGGGCCGTCGATTATTATTGATATGTCGTATATTGATATGTCGTATTATTGATATTATGTCATATTTTAGAAAATTCTAAAATGTAAATCACCTCAGAATTACTTGAGAGCATTGCTTTAGATTACATTATTATCCTGTCATTATTTCTTTCAAATAAAATTGAAAAAAAAAAAATCCACTGTACCAAACTCAACTGAACAACTTAAATATAATTTAACTATTGTACATTTCAAGAATACATTTAGTTTTTTCCATCTCTTGTATAGACAATGTGTTTTTTTTAAGCTTTATACCACAAGAAATGATTTTTTTTTAACAAACTATGATTTATTTAACAAACATTTTTTCGTTTGTTTCTTAAATTTTGTTTACAACTGCTATATGTGACAACAAGAAATGACTTGTTTGGAAATGTTTCACAGAATAGCAAATAGCTACAACTCGAAATAAATTAACTATGAAACAAAATTTACATCTTTTTCTTTACTTAATTAAAAATGTAATTATTGATATGATATTGAATATCATACAGTATGTTCCATATATTCCTTACTTTCTGTAAAATAATGTACACTAGAATTATTATGTGTCCACAATAGACACACCGTATAAAAATGTCATGCATCAGTGCCATTTGCACCGAGATACATCACAGGACAAATGTCAGAACTGAGGGGAAAATGTTTTAGCAGCCATCTACATCCTGACCGCTGTTAACCCCGGAGGACAGCCTTCATAAAAATAAATAAATTAAATACTCATGGGAGCACAGATTGACCCCATGGACAAATATTTGTCATGGCATCAATCAATTAAGTTCAGTCTCAGAGTCCTCTGAATTGATGTTTATAATATGTGGATGATGTGATTCAGACAGGCCTGAGTAGACTGCAGCTCAATCCTGACCTGGGCTTCATATCAATAAGTGCCTCATATAGTGATGCCTCTGAAAAAACACTTTTCATTGATCACATTGGCAAGCTTTTTATTGCAAATGTTGTATCCTGTTTTTACCTTAAATATGTTACATATTCAAATCAGCACAATTACCTGCCATCCAACAGACTACAACAGGAGTTTGAAAAAAACCCCCACAACTGATCATTGAACACAACAGTCATTCTCCATCACATCTGGCACTAAGATAAAGGCTTTACATGTTATCCAGCCTTTAGATTGACTCAGAATCATGGGAAACATTAATCTGAAGCTTTGAGAACAGGATCACTAATACAGTACAGGACCTCAGCTCTGCAGGACTGGAACTGGTCATTCCTGCTTTAAAGCCATCTTAATCACTTATTTTGAAAGTGTTTTAATTACACATAAGCTATAAAGTAGGAATCCAACACCAACAATAACAATTATATGTAATGGCCACACTGTTGCAAGTCTGAAACAATTAACAATTTAAAAGGACAAGTATTTTGGAAATATACAAAGGTTATTTCTTGGTTAAAGGTGACCAACCACATTTTCCAAACAGGAAAATAGGTAATCCTCGAATGGAAATTTTAAATAAATATCTTAACTAATTATCCTGTTCCCATATCATTCACTGCATATGTATATTTTACCAAAAATAATAACGATAATTGTAGTGTTATTTTTTTTCTAGTCAGTCAGTAATTTATACATTTAAACATCTATAGTTAAAGCTGAAGAAAAACTGATTCAATATATTGCTATTTAAGGATGTACCAATAATTAATATGCACTGGAGTGGACAACCCAGCCACAGAGGCCCAGCACTGAGCTAAATACTTCTGGAACTGATAGCATGCAGCAGTGAAGTTTATGTCAATGCACTCCTAATTACTACTCATTCACCAGCCATCCTTGGAAAAGAGAATACAATATCAAGCAGAGCTTTTTCCAGACTGCTAATTATATGACAGCTATACATAATGATAATTTTCCAGAAAATAACCAAGAGTATTCAGCTGCAGCCTCAGTAGCAACAAGCTTGGATTGACTTCTGTCAGCTGGCATGCTCTGCTCATATGGGCAGTGGATAATAATACAAGCTTTCTATGCCATAATGTACAGATTCTGTTTCAATGTTGGGAATAGGGATTTTGTTTAAATGTAGAACTAGGTGAATTTGTTTAAATACCAGAATTGATCAGAATGATTTGTGGATTAGTCAGAATATGTGTTCAGAATAGCAGATGTGGTATTAAAGAGAGTCTTATTTACACGTTTACACTCTACATCATGAAAGCACAATGACATTGAGAACACTCCATCAAAGCAAAAAACTAAATAAGACCAGCTTAGTCTTAATGGTGTGCAGTTAAAGTTAGATGGTTACATCAAGTGTGAAATGCTTTTTGACTTAAATACAACCTGCTTTTATTACCATCTACATCAGTACTTCAACAAGTCTATGCAACTGATTGAATGCAACTTCACACATAGTTGAGTACAGCATTTACCAAACAATGGTGAAAATACTAATAGCTAGAGTTTAACCCAAACAAATGTCCATGATAATTGCTTGAAAATCATATCTATACGGTATTTATTGCCTATAATGCAGTAACGTGCATATTAAATGAGTGCGGTAAATTCCCCGCTGGAACAGCTCTCATTAGAAATCAGTTTGGGTGTGCCGGACAAGAAATCGGAACGGCTTTTCTCCATTTAGCATGTAATGAAACATTCATGTCACATGAAGACAAGCACAAACTGTGTCTCATATTTGTTTTCAGAGCAATCCACATTTTGAATATTTATAAGATGATGAAAGCATTGCATTGTAAGCAGCACTGCTCCTCTAATTTCATACACACTTTACAGCTCTGCTTCATTAATCTGGAACAAACTCACTGAGGCATTGCTGGATCAACTGGACACATTTATCTCTGTTTATTTCATGCTTATGAATATAAATTTAGGGATGTTTAAACATTTATTTAGCACAAACATCATACTCAATATAATTATTGGACACAGACTACATTTGCAAGAACTCTATTTAAAGTCTATATATTCAGGAGAATATTATTATATTAAGTTGAAGGAGGAGAATGCAGATGGGCATTTGATGGTGGTTTGTGTAATTTTCTTTTTATACTTATGTTATATATATATATAGCTGACCCCTAGACATAATGGCACCTAGTACATAAAAAAAATAAATAAAAATAATTTATTTCTAAAATGGAAAAAAAATGAATTTGGTTTAACTACAAATAAAATGACTTTGTATAACTATAGCCCAATTATCCCACCATTTACCTCAGCCTTTAGGCTGTTGGCACACTCATTTAGACCATCTTATTCTGAATTTAGACCATCTAATTCTAAATTCTATCAACCTGGCATGGTCTGACTCAACTACAATGGCATTGCCAGTTGGATGCTAATGAAATCAAACACTTTCCTTTTGCATGTTTAAAGAAATAAAATAGTGAGCGGGCTTAAAAATCACACTGAGGAAGTACTCTGACTTTAGCTGGCACAGATTTAACTCTCAGCAGAGTGTTTGGCTCCAGTGGCCTCCTTATTGCTTTGATGAACATCTGTGCGATGGTGCGTACGGATGGCCGGTGTTGACAATCAAATGAAGTGCTAATGTGATCTTTAGAGGAAGTCCAGTGCACACATGCAGCTTACATGCATTTCCTCAGCATAATCCACCTCCTCTGTTGCTTTTCTGCTTGTGTGTCTGCCAATTAATGAGACATATATTTGAATGCCTCTGATGCGTATGATCAGCTGTCAATGACCTCTTATATATATATAAGAGGTCATTGATATATATAAGTTGAAATATATAAGTTTTTAAGATTCAGATAGCTTGTAGAATTATGCTATATTCACACATACAGTGACTCACAGCAACAATGTGGGCAGAGACCATTCATTTTAACTGAGACCTGATGACTTCTGGTGAAATAAAGTAACTTTTGACCACAATCAGATGTGGGTGTGTCCAGCAATGTGATAAAGCTGAGAAATGTTTATTCCACTATGTCTAGTCTAGTTTATGCCAGTACTACCATTTAGGACAGTGGAGGCTTTTTTTGTGACAAAGAGCACACACTGCTTCTCCTTCACCTCCTATATGATGCATATAGTGTACACACTTAGGAATTTCATATACAAATGCATTGGACTTTTGTACAAGTAGTGTTAGACTTTTAGATCACTCCTACCAAACTCTTATCAGTTTCGAAATGTTGTACAAAATCAGGTATAACATGAATATTATACAGTTATAACAACAGTGGCCATTACAATAAATCTAATTCTATTATAATTATTTTGTTGTTAATAATAATACTAACAATCATAATCCTTATAAGAGCAATGGCTTTTATTATTATCGTGTTATTAGCCAATGTTGGTACAATGTATTCAATGTACTCAGCAAAAATGTGTATAACATAACGACAAGTATATAGGAATTTTATACATAGCTCACAGATCACTAGGAGGTATTGAATGCATGGGTGTGAACTTGGCTATAGACAGAGTAGATGATCAAAAAGGACACTGTGGTGACATTTAAAAAATGACCTGCATGTTACATTCATTGTGTAAATCATTTATTTGTGAAAACCACATCATCATGTAGATTATATACAGTATGAATAATTGTCTGGTAGATAAGACTATACACACACACACACACACACACACACACACACACACACACACACACACACACACACACACACACACACATATATATGAATAAAGTTAAAATTATCTAAATTAAGATTACAAAAAAAGGAATATTATGAATTTTTGTATTTAATGTTGCAGTCTGATTTTCCTTCTTGTATCGATTCAATGTTTAAAATTGTCGTTTTCTCTTCTAAAACATAAGGAGATGAAAAAAGAAATCTCATTTAAACCAACTGTTTACCCTTTTTCCTATAAGACATGTGGTTTAGCCCAGCAAGACAACTTGCAATTAGAGTCGGCCGCCTCACCCTCGTTCGCTTAGTGTAGTTTCAATAACACCCCCCACCTTAATCAGGCAGCAGATCAAAGCGTGATGCTGCAGAAGAGTTTTAAATATTTAAATCCCCTCTATTCAAATCTTATCACAGATCAAAGCATAGCGATTTAATTTCATAAGTCATTTTGCTGGTAGATACAGAAGCGCATACAAAGACACACACAAGCTCCAATTAAATATCCTGGATTTTCTGTAAACCCTGTACGCTCCTATTTTCGTTGATAATAAACCTCTTACTCTGTGGAAGAGATGTGTGGGGAGGGCGTGAGAGGTAATTAATTAATGTCATTGTTTAGATGCAAGAAGCCTCAGAGATGCTGTGCAACTTTAAAGGACCTGTCATTCATTTAAAGGAGTAAAACACCTTGACATGTGGCAGTGAGTTAAATCTTACAGACACTTTAAGAGTGCATAATTGTGGTGCTTTTGACAACAGTAACTTAACCCCTATTTCTCAGCTGATTTGATTTGCTATGTTGGCCTCATTAGCATGTTTAGGTTTAATTGTAAGTTTATGGTCACATGACATTTTTGGTCGTATGACAGAAGTAAAAAAAATAGATAAAAATGAAAAATTGTTTAATACAGATTGAAAGAGAACATCATAAAAATCACTAGTAGCCTTTTACGTCAAATTCATGAGAGACTAGACTTATTTTCAGGAAATTAGCTGTATGGTGGATTTCAATTATGAGGCTTAGCAGAGGCGAGTATTAGTTAGGCTTTGGCATAGGTCACACTTGTTACCAGAAGCTTTACTTCAAATGCAATTTAAATGCGAAGTGTCGGCTCCTGCACAGAATCCTGATTGGTAAAAGAAAATATTCCTGCGCAAAAACTCATTCTCAGCTCCTGTCGTGTGTGTCAGTGGCAAGCCTATTTATAAGCCTGGCTTCAGCCTGCTTAGCTCCCAAAGCCCTGGGGCCAGGCCATCTGACTCACTTACTGCAGTAGGACTTCTAATATACACCTTGGCAGGCATCTCCATTAGGCTAAATTACTTTTTCTTTTTTAAAAAGGTGAAGGCACGGCACGCTAATTGGCCCCAATCAAGTTTGTAATCTAATCCAATTAGAGGCTGACACTGTGCTCACAGTGACCTTAATTGGGATTCTCTGTCTGTGGGAACCTGTCAGGTGGCTCACAAGAGGCGACATGCCACCAAGCTAATTCACAATCACTGTAAATTGGAGCCGAAGCAAAGAAAATCCTTGCTTTTTCCCCACTGTCAAATGACTATGTCAGTGTGTTGGGACACCTGGATAGTAATGTAACACTCTTTTATACAGTAGCTTGCAAATTATTATATGACCAAAATTAAGGGTAAGAATTAATTAAACCTGATTTTCAGAGATTTTCATAAATCACTGTTTTGTTTACAATTTGAAAGTGGATGACTGTAAATCTCTGCAAACACTGTAGTACCAATTTATGGAATTTATTATTTAGTTAGGGCTGTGATTTTTGCTTGGCAGTCATGTCAGTATTTATTTGGGGAGGTTCCTCATATGTATGGTTAATAAAAGCACTTAGGTTTATTAAAAACTACTGAGATTGTCAAAATCGCTTGCATGTAATTCGACCCTTAGATTTGCTTAGAAGTTTTTCTTGAGTGGATGTACGAGAAAGCGTCAAGACCATCACTTTTACGCAAAGCACTTGCACGCTATATTAATGTGGCCAATTTCAGTATGAAATCCTCAGTATGTGTGCAAAACTCAACTCTGAATATGGCCCTTAGGGAATATTGTTGCAAGCTGACTTTTTAAAAGAATCACCCTTAGCCTTTAGTAGTTTATTGATTTTAATACTGACAGCTCCTGTTTTGCAGTCTAGTGCTTTTTTAAACCCCGTTTTTCAACCAGTACTAAGTTTCTAAGACAGTTCTTCTAGTTTGTGGCAGCAATCCAGTTTGCTGAAGGCCAGCACATGCTTCTTCTGACACATGTTAAGACACTGTATCTGGTTGAATTGCTGCTCATGCAACATTACAGGGCAGCTAAATGCACGTGGAGGAGAGCGCTAAATGGCCCATTCGATAGATACCTATTGGCTAGTGTAGCTAATCCCTCCCAGACAGAGACCAGGGCCAGTTATATTCCTGGCTACAGATGGAATCAGCTTTGTTTTTATATGAATTGGAGTCTCTCAGTGCTTGGACAAATGTGCCATTTGAATGATCCCTGTCCAATGTGATGTTAACAGTAGTTCAGATTTTTCTGCGGTATCTTGCTTTGCTGGTATATCACCACGTCTACAACACACAATGCACTGCACTAGTCGACCAATAAGCTGATCCGGGGTTGTATATATTATGTTGTGCTGTATACAGTATTCACTCTCTGATTCTTTTGCATGTGTATTGCTTGTGTTGAAAGATTAAACGGATGCATTTGTGTCAAGACTGTAATGTCCTCTGTTATTAAATTGTACTGAATGCAGCATGGGTGTTTTTCCGGGGTTGATGGAATCTGGGGAGCTCTTTACGAAATCTGCACCTCCCTGCCTGTGTGAGGGGAAGCATCCTCCCGGTGGATCTGTGGGATTTCATGAACAGGCAGATGGAGAAAATATTGTTGACATTAAACTGTTCCTCTTTTAAAGAATTGTTGTGACAAGGTGGAGCTCCCATCACTCGAAATAGCAGCTGTGTACTGTTTACAAAGCGGCCCAAAGCAATGTTTGTTTCCATCAATGCAGTGGCAACTTTTTCCCCTCCTTCTCTCTCTCTCTCTCTCTCTCTCTCTCTCTCTCTCTCTCTCTCTCTCTCTCTCTCTCTCTCTCTCTCTCTCTCTCTCTGTTTCCCTTCTTTGTAATGAAGAAGCTGCAAGCTGTTGGCATTACATGTAAACTCGTTCAGCATTTGTTTGTTTTGCCTTTTTTCCTCATTTAGAATGCCATGAAAATGCAAAACCTATTTTTCCACCCTCATAAACAGACAGCAGAAGTTCATAAAACATTATGCTAGTAAAAAGAGATTGGGTGCCAGTTAAGCAGATTCAAACACAAACCTCTGGTTAACAGATGGAGCCCAGGGGAGGAGAGGTAATGATTTGTCGATGTGAAGTCTCAGATGGCAAGTCAAATCAATGAGCTGGTCCAGGCTCATAATTACTGCTCTCTTCACCAGTGTAAAAAGAAATCAATAAAGTCAAGTATACACAGCGCAAGGCAACCAGGCAATGTTGTACATACAGCCAGCTGACTTCATAAACCATGCTTAGTAGTCAATTCACGACTACAAACACCCTGTTCTTACTAAAATAACATGTTACCATGTCCGCTGCCTTACGAAGCATTCAATAACAGATGAAATAACAGTGTAGGAAAAACAGAAATGTATGAGTTACTGTGACCAAACCAGTTATTTTGTAAATGTTCACTTTGCAGTGTGACTTGAGTTGCTTGAAAGAAACTGTAAATGCTGTGTCCTCTGATACTGTACAAAGCTTTGTGTTCTTATTTTCAGTTGGGATTAAAACATGCAATGTGCATTTTGGTAAGGATTGGGCAAAAAAGTACAGGAAGAAATAGGAACATTAAAAGTGTGGCTGATTATGTATTCTGTTCAATCGACTTAAGTTTGGGAAATTATCAGTGACCAGCTTTGCACATATTTTTTTCTGTCTAAAAAACTAGGTGTAAATTAGCAGTAGGTGTGTTGCAGAGAGCAGCTGGCAGGTCCCCAATTTACCAGTGAAATTGGGCTATTTTTTTATTTTTTTTATTTTTTTGGTTCATGGCACTGGGTTTCTGCATTTACAGTAAGAGTGTAATTATATCTTTATAGGAAAATGAACATTTTTAGATTATGGTCATGGTTTAAAAAAAAAACCCCACAACACTATATTGTTGCTAATTAAGCTGTATTTTAGAAATGAAACTGGAACAAATAGAATAAAGTAGGCTGTTATATAATAATGCCTATAGATGATCGATGATCTCAGGTGTAAAAAGCTCTCCTGATTTTAATCTTTTGGTTTGAGATTAATAAATTGTTGATGGTTTGCTCTGCCTGAAATAAAGTTGCTGATATCAGTACATGTGTTCCTGTACATAAGCAGCTGCAGCAAAATTTTATTCTTTCTTCACATATGGTGTGTTTTAGACCTTTTACTTCTAAGGCATGCGATATATGAATGCATTTTTGTGGATTCACCAGAATACACTGATGTTGTTTCAAAGATGTTGCATCCATTACAACAATAATGTACACAAACACTGTTCATAAAAGAGAGATTACTTTTCCAGAAGTGAGAGAGCCCGGAATATGTCATGCTTCACATGCCAAAATGTAAGAAGCCCTTTGTTCATATTTGAAAAACAATATGATGATTCTTTTGTCTCGCTTGACTTGGAACTAATAAGTATGAAGAGTATAAGGTTCTTCAAATGCTATAAAAATTGTCCTTTTTGGAGACATTGACATTTGATCATGACAAAAAAGTTAAAAAACTGATCACTGACACAGGCCTATTCTACTGTCACTTGTTCACTTTTTGAGTTCAATCCGCAACCTTCATCTTTCCCTGACCCGTACCATGTGACGGGTGTTCCGAGATCACTCCGGGGCCTTTGTCTTGATAAAAAAGCACTTTAGACATCAAGTGCATTAAAAGATTCTGTCAAAGAAATCCCTAAAAGAGAGAAGGACATTCTTGCCAGACTTCATAATGTCATGCTTTATTGTCTTCATAAAGTCGCGCCTCAGTCTAAAGCTCAGAGCGTATCCTTGGCGAGGTACGAGAAAAGAAGTGGCTTTCATCTGACAAATGGTCCCACTTTTCCCACTATCTTCTAAGACTCTTTTTTGAACGTAGGTCTGTTGATGACGAGCTGCCCAATCCTTTCTCTTTGTCATTCTCCTTGGCATTTTCCCCTTAATTCTTCTTGTACAAATAGGTCTCTGAGATCTGTTCATAGCAGACATTTTTCTTTGGAGCAGAAATTCACCTTTAAACTATCACATCCTGTGTTAGGTGTCTAAACAGCCAACAAACCTTAGTGCAAATCAACACTAAACTTGGAGGTTGTACTAAGCTCTTCTAATAAATATGAAAAAAAAAATATTTGAAGAGTTCTGTGTCATGTGCTCTTACTTACCTTCCCTTTTTATACATCTTTTGATGCACATTCATTAGTAAGGAGGGAATTTCTCAAACTGCTGCAGTATATTTTATGCATATTCTTTATTTAATTCTGATCTTAAAAATGTTTTGTAGAATTATTTTCTAATTAGAGAGATTTAGATGAGAGAGGTATAAGTTATTTGCAAGGTATTAAGTCAGCAATGGTTAACGGATATACTGTATGCAATCGTGGCTTCAGTGTGTGGTTCAAATGATTATGCAGATACATTTTCGGTTTGTTGTGTATCAAATGTGTTTCCTGGTTTACAGCATAGATCAGGGTTGGAAAGGTCTACACAGGGAGAAATAACAGTACTCAGTTGAGGAGCTTGATGCCTCTAATATGTACACACCTTATTGGAGAAACAGTAAAAGCTATTTAAACAGTAATGACCACAAACCTAAACACAGTTGAAACAATGTAGTTTTGTGCTTTGGTATAATCAGAATACCAGAATAAGCAGTATATTTCTAATGAATGTCAGGGTGGTAACTGTAAGTTCATGATGCACTGGGTCACATTACACATCCCCATCATTGATTTTATTTCTATAACAACTGTCATGTTTTAGTTCTGTATATCAGTGGCTGCCGTAACATGCCAACATAAACAAAAGTAAGCAAACTTACAGACAAAATCTGTAGGAATCACATTAGAGCGAAGTCTTTTACATGCAGTGATCCAATGGCATAAAAGACACTACAAATACAGTATTTGTAAAATCATTTGACCACAGGTGACACCAGTTAATAAATCAAAGTTCTTTTACAACAGTAGACGTGTAAGAAGCATTATGATTTTATAAATGACATTTGGCTTTACAAGTTCTTCTGAAGCATGTTTGTCAGAAAACCGTGGTGTCATCATGGATATGTTACCGGCCTCAGACCTAGGGGATATCTGTGCCAGCAGCAAATGTTACACAGGTAGTGTGCACTGTGGATCAAAGAATAAACTGAGAGAAACACGAGAGAACAAAAGTTAGATGTTTCCAAGCGGCAGTCAGTTTATTACTGAGCGTGCCGAACAGAGGGAAGTATCTCTCTCGCGTGTTTCATGCGCACACAATGTACCATCTAGTGGTGTGGTGGCGTAATGACAGATGTTTTTCTGAAAAGTTCTAATTTTGTAATGTAATTAAAAAAAATAAACATGACGAAATGTATTCACGTATTAATGGGGCGAATCAAACTTACAAATTACTTTTTTTTGACCCATTACAAAGACACAAATGCAGGATAGCTAGATTTATTAAACATAAACAAAAAACAAACAAAACCAAAACTCAAAAATCACGACCCAAACCACAAAAACAATACAGAGACAAAACAAAAGACAAGGATTCCGCACTGCCAAAAGCAATGCAGCATGAATAAATACGGTAGACAATTAGACACATAAGGGACAGGTGTGCTAAGGCGGGAAGGAATAGACAAGGGCGCATAGCAAAGGTCCAGGCTAGATCCTGACAATGCTTCTACTTAACATGCATACTCTAATCTAAACCTTTTTATATCTTTACTTTAGATAAAATTTTCAATCAAGTATACCTGATTTATCCCTTCAGTTCTCCATTAATATGACCTGTCTGATTGCTCCTTTGTATAGCTTTCTGTTTATCTTATATTGCTTAGTACTGAAGTTAACATCTGATGTATATAGTATATAATTTATAACATATATAGTAAAGAATGGGGAAAGTGTGAAAAAGCCTGTCTCAGTAAACCCAGTAAAGGACCAAACTACTTAAAGGGTTAATTCCCCCCAGTCTGTTTGTTTACTTTTACTTTATTTATTGCATTCTCTGAATTAGTGTTGGTGTTTAATACACTTTAGATGTTTTGATTACTCCAAAAATCTTTACATTATATCATGGTTTAATTAAGGATTGTTAATTTTCTTTATATCAAGAGATATTTGCCAGCACAGCTGTCTAGTGCTTTTTGTCTTGTGTTTGTGATTCATGATACATAACAGGTAATAATGTTATCAGCAATAATAATTTGTAATGTGGGATTGTTCTCATCTTGCACTTATCTCAGTTGCATATTAATTCATTTTGCTTATCGAGTTCCCCAGGTGACATAGTGCACAGTGCAGCCATTTTAATTATTGCTAAAATGCCTATTTCCTGTGATGTGATGAAAGTGATGTGAGTGTGTGAGACCTATTGACTGCGGGGATACAGTTTTATTCAGACTGAGAACAGGTAGGACATGGCCTTAAAGGGCTTTATGTAATAAATGTGTCATGATGAGTTAAGCTAATTGCTTAATTGTGTGTTAATCATGCATAGATGGCGGCAGTACTTACGGAACAAGGATTTGCTCTAACACACCCACCCACCCACACACACATTTCATAGTGTGCTTAATTAGCCAAGTGGCTTCTGTGTCTGATCACATTTAAATCACAGATATATTCCTGAATGAGGGCAACCAGAAGATAAAGGTTAAATCAACACCTAATTAAGCACACACGTAGTGTTTATAGTGATGTTGCAGAATGATTCTCTTCAACAGATGGCATAAACATAATGTTTTTCTTCATTAACAGGCTATGGACACATTTCAATAATACTGTATATGCAGGTATATTTATAAAAGGTTTTCTATGCATCATTTTGTATATCTGTTGCATCATCATCAATGCCTGTGGCACTAACTGGAACATTAGGCCACTAAGAAGTTCATGCACTTCATGCATCTCATTCCTTCTCAGGTTGCTTCAGATTTATAGCAGGGATAAGAAAAGTGTGAGTAAGGGTCTAAGAACTAAATAAACTACGAAAACCAAGAATGTATTCAAGAGAAAGCATTAAACAAATATGGCTCAGGTTAACAGCATAAAATGCAAGACAAATGTACACATCTCACTGAACACAGTAAATGTAATTTTAGCTCCACTGCTCAGAGAGTGATTATCTACGTGACTCCATTAACAAAAGTTGGATGCATAAATTATTCACGAAGTGTTCACTGAGGTCAAAAAGAGCTCTTAGTTATTTCGAAGACAATTTTTAACAAGTTAAGTCAAGAGTCAATTCAATAAGCTTTTATTGCCATTTCATATATACAACCATATATAGCTGTTGCAGTACACAGTGAAACAAGACAATGTTTCTCCAGGACCATGGTGCTACATAAAACATAGACATAGCTAAGGACTTAAGTAAGTAGTCCTTGCCACATGAAGTGCATCTGTGCAACCTGGTGCAAACAGTGCAAGACAAGACAAAAAGACAGTGCAGGACAAAAGACAGTGCATACAAAAAATACAAGACAATACACAAAAGACAATAAATAATAAATACTGTATGTCCAATCAATATTAAGTGTGTAGAAAGACTGGAATGAACACATTAGTATTATAGCAGCAGTTACATGAGGTATTGTAAAGTGTTGTGCAAAACAGCAATCAACTAAAATGTGAGACAGCATGAGCAAAGAGCAAAAACAGTGTGCAAAACAGCATGTAAACAGTTTGATGGATATATATTGGAAGTGTGTGTATTTGGTGTAGGTCTATGCAGTCCATGTGCATGCGTGTGTTGTGCTCACACAGTTCAGTTCAGTTATTAAGGAGTCTGATGGCTTGTGGAAAGAAACTGTTACACTGTCTTGTTGTAATGGTCCCTCTCTAGAATGTCATCAGGAAGAGGGGGCTGCTTTTTTCAGCCATCGTTATAAGTACAGTAGAGACGCTGATGGGCTTTCTTGGTGATGGAGCTGGTGTTGAGTGACCAGGTGAAGTTTGCTAGAAATTTGGTGCTCTTGATGATCTCAACAGATGATCCGTCAATGTTCAGCGAAGAGTGGTCGCTCTGTGCTCTCCTGAAGTCAACAACCATCTCTTGAGTTTTATCAACATTCAGAGACAGGTTGTTGTCTCTACACCAGGCAGTTAGCTGTTGCACCTCCTCTCTGTATGCTGACTTGTTGTTTTTGCTGCTGAGACCCACCACGGTTGTGTAATTGGCGAAATTCATAATATGGTAGAATCTGTGCATTGATGCACAGTCGTGAGTCAGCAAGGTGAACAGCAGGGGGCTGAGCACGCAGCCCTGAGGTTCTCCAGTGCTCAGTGTGGTGGTGATAGAGATGCTGTTCCTGAAGTACCCCAGTCAGGAAGTCCACGATCCAGTTACAGAGGGAGGTGTTTAGTCCTAGCAGGCTCAGCTTCTCAATCTTTGCTATACTGTTCCTGGGGTCAGCTCAGACTAAAAGGGACATGTAGAAATATCTACTTCTGCCAGTTTTGTAAGGAGGTTCAGCTGGAGGTGGATGGGATTCTGTGAAACCCAACAAAGATTTTGTGAGAGTTTGTAGGTTTTTTTTTTTTACTTTTGTGCAGGCAAGAGTGGGTGGTCAGATATGAACTTTGAGGGACATTGTGCAGAACTTCTGAGTCATCCTCAGTAAATGCTTTATGCTTGCCAGGGTTTTATGGTATATACGAAGAAAATATTGCAGGCAGGTGCAAACCAAAAAATGAACTCTAGCAGCAGGTGAGATTTCTGAGTGCACACCTCTAACTTCAGGATCCCACCCACTTAATTGGAACCCTGCTATACCTTCATTAACGTTCAGCATACTACAGTATGTAAACTCAGCTAGATAAAACCTTCAAATGTAATTCTCATTCTCAGTCTTGGAATCCATTGGATGAGGTTATGACCACACTTGAGTCCATTATAAGATTTTGCTAAAGGGGAATTTGAATTTGTACTCTATATTCTATATGATGAGAATCACTGGAACCAAGAAACAATTGGCAATCCTTCAGAATCTGGAAAAGTTGTTGGCAGATGCATAAGTCTGTGGCAGATATCAGTAAAATAAATGGCAATTATTGGTAATATCCTGAAGAATATCAACAAACTCTTTACATTACTTAGTTGATTTTACATTAATTAATTAAATATTTTGGGGGGTTGTAACGTTGTGTGAAGTTAAGAGTTACATTGATTTTCGTTCTTACAACAAACCATTGGTAAAGGGGACACTTTATATTTCATGATTGCCTTCATAACTAAGAAGGCTCTATTTTCCATCTACAAGGTTGTCATATTGTGAAAATTTTCCCTCTTGCCACATGCAACATTCCTTGTCATTTGCGTTAATAACCTCAGAAACCAACTGTACTCCACTTCTATGGCTCCCATGCCTAGAGTGCTGGTTGTATGATATTTCTTCCCATGCCATTGCATAAGAAAAGCAACCAACACTCTCCAAAATGTAATACATAAGGAGAATCAGTGTGTCAGCTCACTTTTCTCAACTATAGGCTGGATTGTTTTACATGCAAATCTTTATCACTACTGCCACACCAGTGTCTTTACCAGAGCCACTGGTCTCAACCATATTACTTCTGTATCTGTCACTGCAGCCATTATGCATGCCATTTAATCAGGCTGCAAACTTCCATGTACTTTATAAACTCACCTCAGAGCACTTTAATGAAATCAGTATCTAGTCAAGAGCCTGTACTAATCTCCTTAAAGCTCTGCTCTTCATTACACTGTTTCATTGCTCGTAACAGCTGCAGATTTTGGCTTATGCCCACTGCCAATTCCTTTGCCATGTACTCCAATGGAAATGTTCATCAATCTCTTTCATAGCAGCCAAGTTGAGCTGTATACATGTTTCTCTTCCAATGGAAACAATGAGGCAAATATGCTCACCTTTTTTTTTCTAGTGGACTGAGCTACCGAGCCTGCTGCAACAACACAAAAAACAGTGTTTGCTTTACACATACTAGAAAGTTCCTGATTTTTCTGTCCATTTTGCTTCTGCTTTTCTATCACAGCATCAAAGGTAATAAATACTTTTCTCTTATAAATATGCTTATTATAACTTGTGTAGTGGTCACCCATTGTTTTGGCTTTATATATGAAGGGTTTCAAGTCTCAAACCTTTTAGACATTGGTTTTGACCAACATCCATCAGGGTTTAAGTGAACAAGATTGCCCTGAAATTCAAAAAACTGTAAACAATGAAATTATTTTGTTAAATAAAACAAAACTATTTATGCTCATAACACTGGTTCAACATTGTTCCATTGCTAAATGTTCAAATGACTCAAATTCAGTCAAATGTAGAAGGATTAAAAGCAACCTCAAACCCACAGAAGGTTGCTCAACATCTTATGGTCCTTTTATAATGCAAATTAACTATCACTTAAAATAACCTTTAAACCAAAGTATTATAGCAGTATATTTTAGTGTCTTTGGTATCTTCTTCTTACTTCCAGAAAGGTGAGAAATAAATAGGAAAGTGAAAATGGCATAGCAGACAGCTTTCATGGGCTAACCAACTAAGGTATTGTTCACCATCACAAGATAATGACTGTCAAAAGTGGACAAAATAGACTTCACTAGTACCAAAGGAAATCTTCCTGACAGTCCAGACCATTGTTGTCATTGAAGTTAATCTTTGATTTGGTGAATAAACCTGTTACTGGGAGGAAGAATTGAATTACTCCAAACAATGTAGGCCAATGTTGAATAATGTCTTTCAAAAAGGTCATTATAGCAACTTTGTCCTGTTCATGAGCATCTTATTATAATTCTCATTGGTCATTAATATCTTGGCTTAGTAGCTTCATGTCTGTGAATTACAGTACACACTTTGCTTGTTAATGCAAAGACAAAGGACTTTCATTTGTTAGGAAGGGAGCATCTGCCTTCCTAGATATATATATATAAAATTGCAAAAAGTGAAACAATATTATATACACACACACACACACACACACACACACACACACACACACACACACACACACACACACACACACACACACACACACACACACACACACACACACACATATATATATATGTGTGTGTGTGTGTGTGTGTGTGTGTGTGTGTGTGTGTGTGTGTGTGTGTGTGTGTGTGTGTGTATAATATTGTTTCACTTTTTGCAATTTTTAAATGATAAGAAATTTATTTCAAAGTGTGCTTCCGTAATAACCAGCATCAAGTATAGCTCCTACTACCTGTATGTATAGATACAGAATGATAGATTAGTTTTTTATTTGGTCCAACAAAGATCTGTCATTGCCCGATCCAACATCAACCCTTTTTACTTTTATTCTCTCTCTCTTTCTCTCTCTCTCTCCCCCTCTCTCGCTCTGTGTCCAGCTGAATGCCCATGGCATGCCCGAGCTCGCCTTCTCATTGACTTCCACCAAACACTGGAGGCCTGGGCCAAAATAATTTGTATCTGCTCAATAAATCATTAAAGACTGTCATGCCGTGTCCTGCGCCCTCTTTGCTCACCCTTTTCCATCCCTTCCCTCAGCTCTCAAAGGTCTTGTTAATGTTTCAAAACCGCACATAAGACGCAGCAGCCAGACGATTAATTTGAAAGATACCCACAGGGCACCTGCAGGATTTTTTCTTCCTTGACTTCTTTTGCTTCTGTAGTGTTAACACCTAGTGCTTTCAGAGCGAGGGAGCAGGCGGAGGGTGTAGGGGAGGAGGGGAAACTGGGAGAGAACCGTACAAAGTGTACCCTCCAGTTATATAGCTAAGCTCTTTTACCCCAAAACAGCCTTTTGATGTGTGCAATATGTCGAAGCAAAATGGGTTAAATGCTTTTTAATGCACCAGTTTTTTTTTTAATTGTCGGAGGTAGCAAGAGTGGGTTAGAGTTAGAAGCTCACAGTGCGTGACAAAATACTTTTAAGCTACATGCTGGCAAGTGATGTGACCCTTAGCAATATGAAGCTTTTAAGATATGTTGATGTTATAGAAGCATGAGAGGAACACAGCGACTTCTCCAGGGTCTCCAGAAATATCAAATGCCACATAATGTCTGGCCTAATAGCAGTGACCCGTTAATTTTTGTTTGAAAGCCCATAAATTTGTATAATTACCACAGAAACAAGTAGTACACTTGCTGAGAAGTCATGGGCAATGAGACATTGGCCCTTCCTAAAATGTGTCTGCTGACTTGTGCAAAAATGTCCTTTCAATTAAAGATGCACAAAAACTAACGAACTGCAAAATAAGATGCTTTTTATGCAGTAAGTGCCTTCTGGAAACTGTCAATACACTTAAAAAGTGTAATGATTTCTTATCAGTGCTTGAATGAACCGTAAAAGCACCTTTTGAGAATATTGACATTTACACAGTCATGAACAGGAGAACTCCTGCCTCTATATTGCAACTGACGGCTGCTTATTCCAAAATGAAGAAAGAAAGAAAGAAAGAAAGAAAGAAAGAAAGAAAGAAAGAAAGAAAGAAAGAAAGAAAAACATGTCCTGTGTGCTGAGAGAATTAAAAACTAATGTTGTGTGCATTTATTCCAAATAAAGCAGGCGCAATAAATAATGGATAATGGACTCATTAATAATTTGATCAAAAATATCCCAAAGCAGTTTGCCTGATTGTACAATATTTTCTGTGTCTATCAGATAAACCCTCATTTATTTTCAAAAACCCCAGCATGCTTGTGTTTTGTAAATTTGCATACTTTTACATCACTTATTTCTTTTCATTTTATTATTTGATGCACAACATTAAATTACATTTTTTTTTCTAGAGGCACAGCTGGCAAAAACATCCATTCATGCCCACAGAATTGGGTAGTGTTAATAATACATATTGAATCCTTGGTCTCTTTTGCTGTCATCTTGTGGTCACTGTATTTAAAAATAATCTGCTTGTGGTCATGTACTTAAACCTTCACAAATGTTAACCTGTGGTAGCTTTTATGTAACTAATATGAGGAATCATATGGACTTGCCCTTGAGCAAGGTATTAAAAGTGGCTTAACAAAAAAACCAAACACATGAATCGATAATGGACCAAAGACACTTATCTACTGTATTTTCCACTGTGACAAGCACCCAGCATTAGTCTCTTTAAGAGTTCACATGGAAGAGATAAAATACCTGAAGGTGAACATTGTATCTGTGAATGGCTCATTAAGATCATGTGTGTACATGTCTGGCCAGCACTGAACATCATGTTGATGACTGACTTTTCTTTATTTCTGCACAAATAGAGAAAGATATTGTAGAATTATCAAGTTTTTCCATGACTACTTCAGCGCGTTGAGTTTGAGAGAAGATAAGGATGGTCAGTACGAGCCATTGCCTATTAAACTGTTCGGACCCCCTGCCAGCAGCAGGTAGAGGTGAACTTTCTACTGAAATGATGCTTCCTGACATCTGCCCAAACAATGCTTAGCTAAACACCAGGAAGGCTGTTTGTGAGAATCTATCACAGTTGAGGCCACTGTTTGTGGCAATCGGTGCACATCTGTGGTGAAGATGTGTGGGGTTTAGGGGGATAAGGGAGGGAGGTGTTGAAACAATCTGGATGGTGGAGTGGGTTATTGAAGGGCTTCTCACAGTGTTAGTTATGCTTAGCTGACTGACTGGAAATCAAATATTGCAATGTTCTCTCCTGCCTCTCAGAACACTGGATCGGTCAGCACACAGCAAGAGGCCTGGTGTGGGCAGATCACTGCTGCTCACATCAGTTAGACTCCATTTGTACTAAGAGGAGGCGGATAAATGTCTTTCCTTCCATGGTCGCCTTTGGTCTCCACCACACGTAGGCTGCCATATGAATGTTTATTGTTCCTACTGATGAAAAATAGAAGCCACAATAGTGGTATGAACATATAAGTGTACTTAGGTTTAATGCTTTGGCACTATTGTGTATTTGGATTTAATCCCAAAGTGGGTTTGACCTTAAGTTTAATTGTTTATTCTACCACTTTGAAATACAGGAAAAAAATTATTAGCAGTTGAAAAGCCAGGACTGACAGCATGGTCTATGAATTCTGGCTATAACAGTCCAGCTACATTAATCAACTTCATAACTGTTCTAGAGATATGCATGTGTTTGTTTTTTTTCCCCAATTTCCCCAATTTCCCCAATTTCCTTTGTTTGGTCATTTCCATTTCACAAAAAATTACAAACAAACCTTCATTTACACCACTGTAACCTTAAACAAACATCTACTAAGCATGAATGAATGCTGAAAGATCATTTTAATATATGTTTGCTTGCCTGAAAGGTTATGACACTCATTCGTGCCCATGTGAAAGTGAAAACGGATCACAATCCCATTGCAAACCTTGTAGCCTTGCAAAGAAACAGCAAAGAGAATATATAGTATACTGTATATATATTCTCACTATTTGTATCGTATATATAATTACTCACTATATTCTATTGCTGCAATAGCTTGATTGCATTGTAAAGAAGTATTGCAGTAAATGTATTTTAAAAATTGCAGTCATTCATTCACATTAGTTGGATTAAATCTGGAAGAGTCTTGAATCTGTTACTATCTCACGTGTATTTTATGTGTTTATGAAACATACCGTAAAAGGTTTTTGAAGGTATCACAAGATGCCAACCAAAATTGTGTTGACAGACATTTCAGGAAGAATAATTTTTTCCTTAGTTTAGATTTTTTTTACTGACAGTGTTTTCAGCTGCCACAAATGTCTGGTCATATTTCTATCACTAGAAAAGAACACGTCCAACATTGTTTCATTCTGACAGGTTCTTATTATGATGTGTTTACCTCAGCTTAATTCAGCAATCTTGACAAATTCAAGCGTGAGCAATTGATTTCATATTAAAATAGAATTCAACAGAATTATTCAGCAGAAAGGTACTTACCATTTTGACTAAGACGTAACCTGTAATTTCTAAGGCTTAAGGCTGCTGTACTCTGTGAAAAGTCGTATACGTTTATCATCACACTTTATGGTAGTCCAATATTAGAGTCCAACAAAACTTGGTTGAGGACTGTGTGATATCAGTCATGTTCATGTAATATTGCAATATATGTAATATATTTTTTCTCCATATTTTGTCACAAAAACATATTCAATTAAACTGACTGATTTGTGAATTTAAACTGTGACATCATTATCATGACCAAATTGTACGGTGTAAAGCAGCCTTTTTATAGAAAAGCGTGTGAAGACACATCAGGTCTTTATCATGAGGTTTGACTCATTTTAGCTCAGTCTATTGGCAGTGCAAACTTCCTTCTGGAGTACTGAAAGCGTACATGAGGCCTAAATGTCAAGGATCTAAAGTGGTGGTCCTTGGAAAGATTAAATAAAGAAGAACATTGATTACCCTGTAAGAATGCACCTTATATATATTCAGGAGAAACTAACACAGGGCACTGAGTGTTGGCCAGCAAGCATATCAATTAATATTCATGTACATGCTACAAATTTAAATGAAACAGAGGGAGAGCAAGACTGTGTGTGTGTGTGTGTGTGTGTGTGTGTGTGTGTGTGTGTGTGTGTGTGTGTGTGTGTGTGTGTGTGTGTGTGTGTGTTTCGCCTTGCTTTTTTTGATTGTCAAAGGAATTTACACTATACTCTTTACATTAAACATAATAAAACTGTTACAATAACTGCAAATCTTTGCAGTTCTCAAGACTTTACTGTCACTGCTGTTTTGATGATTATTTTGAAGAAGCACCAACCAAACCCATAGTCACTACTACATTATATCTGTTTTAATCACATTTGATTGCATCTTTTAACCATCCCAATCCAGACAATAAAAAAATCTCTAAATCAACTCACAATGCTTGTTGGATATAGAATAAATCAGTTAAAAGTTTCAGTTCTGGGGAAAGCACATGGCTTTAAGTTATATCACAGCAGTCAATTAGCGGTTTTGTAAGATACTTGTCAGAAGGACCCAGCGACTCATAGAAAGGTTTTCCTTTATTTCATTCATTCATTCATTCATTCGTTCATTCATTCATTCATTCATTAATGCATCTTGGGTAAGCGCTTTATCCTTGAATCATTATACCCGGAGTTTATCCCAAGAGCGGCAGGTAGGACACCAGTCCAGTGCAAGGTACACAAACAACTATTAACAAAAGAATACAGAAAACATAACAGTATTTCTGATGCTTTGTACACTCTTGACATCTTCTCAAACAGCTTCATGAGGCATTTTCACCCTCGAGGCTTTTCTTAAAGTTTCTAAATCATCCTCGCTGCTTCTTCCAAGTTTGTATGTGAGAATCATGAAGGCTGAACAGTAACACACCTGTCTAAGATCTTGTAGTTTTCAGTTCTCTCGGCTGCTCCTAAGCCTGAGATACAGAATAAACCACTCAACTCCATTATCTCAATACACAAACTCCACAGAGATCTGCCAAACTGTTTTACAATGGCATAAGAGATGAGAGATTTATAGGACTGGGTTTGTTTTTAATTGAGGATAAATTGTCCAGTTTATTTTTCATATGTTTTCAGTTTAATATGTTTAGTGATGTGCTGTATTGCTATTTTTATTTTGTAAAATTTATTCTGTTGTAAGTTTATTGTTTGTTTTCATTTGGGGTTATGTGTTAAGCATTTATTAGCCTGAACTCCTTATGTGTAAATTGGTTTCAGCTGTCCCAGATATAAAAGTTTCACAAAAACAATTTTTACAAAAACGTTTAATTATCTTTCTCTCCAGAAATTAGTACTTCTTAAGGTTTTAAATTAAACTCTATTTTTTGATCATTACATTTAATTAAGATAGTTAAGATATATTTTTTAGAGTGCTAATACATAGTGCATGCCATAGTACAGTATATGTCATGTGCTTATAGTCAAGCTGAAATAATAACGTCCTTGTCAGCATCCTTGAAGGAAGAAATATAATTATGATTCCTGATGTATCTGTTTTATTAACCACAAAAGCATGGCAAATATGAGTGATTCAGAATTAGATGTGCTTATGGAAATGAAAGGAAAGTCTGAGCCTTGATATAAAAAGAAATCATCTGGTATAAAACTGTGAAATATATTAGTTTCTTTAATTTTTAATCAACTATAGATAAGAAAATTGGCATCTTAGTGATGAACTATAGCTTACCAAGAATCCAGCATACAATTAATTTTCGGCATTTTTTATTTTCAACAACATTGGTATGAAATGAAGCTCTTAATGCTTTCAGATATATGTCTATTTCTGAATTACTTATAACAGCAACAAAACAGTGGGCGGCCTTCTGAGCCTATTTGGCACCAAAATATGAGTGGGCTCACACTGGCCGCCATATTGATTAAGGCTAAATGAGCCCTAGGAGCACTTAGTGTAGAGAACTTATTTGTGTCTGTTAGTGTCAGGGGCATTTCCACCCCTGAGGAGCACGAGCCGCACGCCGGATTGAGACAAGGCCCTTAGCTCTTAGAGCCATCATTATTTTGAGGAAGAAAAACCTAGTTTGACAGATGAACTGGGGCCGGAGGAAAAAGAGCATCACCAGCACGACACATAACAAGCTCTCAGAAGAGAGCAGCGGCCCTTCATTACTATGGTAACCACATCTAAACACACTCACAGCAAGGATCTCTGTGTTTTGGTACAAAGCAGGTAATGATTTAGTTTGATGGAGACTATTTTAGGTTTATACATATTAGTGTGTGGCTGAGGCTTCTAATTTGAAGAACTGAGATATATTTAGGACTGATTGCGCTACAGGAGAGAAGTTAAGGGTGTGAGGAAGTAAACAAGGGTCTAGCAAAGGACTCTCCACCTGCTGCACAGTTTAGACATTATCTCCTTCACAAACTATTCTATTTTTAGGAAACATAACAGGTTTGTAGCAGGTAACATATTTCATTTTATTGTATTGATCACATGTTGGTAAAATTACATTTTATTAATTACTAATAATGATATAATTAATGTTGCTGCCTGTTAAGTCACTTCATTAGTGGTATTAGCAATACCTTTATATGTAGTATCTCTTTAGTTTTTACAGATATCTGTATGAAGATTAAAACTGGAAGCACAAAAGAAATGCATTGTCTGGAAGTGTTTTTCAGGGAAACGGGGATAAAACAGACCGAAATGTAGGATAGCTAAAATAAACAGGGTTTATTAACTAAAAAACACAGAACAGGAACACAGACTAGACAACAACGACTGACAATAGAGGATTCCATGCTTCTTAAGGCAACGCGGCTCGACTAAATACTAATCACGATTAGACGCCTGAGGAACACGTGGCCAAAGTAGGGGCTGAGTCCTGACACTTTTTTAATAAATTGCAATTAAAACATTAAAAAAAAAAGATAATTTTTCATTCAAAATAACAACATATTTTCCATGTCAGGGAGCTATTGATTATAGTTGATGCCTATTGCCAATTGGCATCAACTTGGCAGAATTCATATTCTTAGATTTACTTAGCTGTGTGTCAAAATGTGATTCTTTTTTTTTCTCTTTAAACTGTTTCCTAATAATTAACCCTGAAACACAATGAAAAGCAAAGCTATGCATGTGCTTTGTGTGGGATATATGGAGTGGTGTTAGGGTTTAAGTCCAGCTACTGGAGCAAACCAGCAACAAAATACTCGTATCTGTTTAGACCTATATAATTTTTTTATTTGTTATAATGTATTCATATTCATTATATCTTTAACATTTCCTGGACAGTTTTACCCTTGCACATGTATTGCACAGTAGAGACCATGTATCATTTTTATTTTTATTACATCTCACTATGCTAAAGTATGATTATATAGTTATGTTTTTTATTGGTGTATGTATGTAATAAAAGGGGTTATTATGACATTAAACTTCTATTGTAGATATTATTAAGCATCCCAATGCAAACACCATATGGTTCCTTTGTCAGTATTGGTACCATAACCTCTTAGGTCAAAGCCTTCCATCATAATGCTGCTTAATTTGCATGAATGAACACGGCTGGGATATGATCTGTGTGTTAACAAACGAGACACAATCAGCTAGACTCGATGTTCCCATTCTACATCTTTGACTTTTCTACTTCTGCTATCATTACCTGTAGAGATACAAAGTTATTAAAATCCGATTTGGTGGTAGTGCTGAAGACCCTTTGAATTTAAATCCAAAGGTTTTTGGAGGAGAGATGTTGAGAAGAAAAAAAAACACCCACTGGTATCAATCAAACTGTACGGTCGCTTTCATTTGCAGAACAAGCACCAAATAACTTGGCACTGAGAGGAGTGAGGCTAAATCAAAGAATCAAAGCGTATAAATAATGAACTCTAATTAGCGGCGTGCAGAAGAGGTGTGATGTCTGTCTGGATGGCAGCTCTCCACTCCTTCCTGAACCTCTGCTTGTTCTTGAAATACGCCACTGAGAGGAAGTCAAAAACTTCTCTGTGAAGGGATGAAGGTGGCGCGGGTGGGAGCAGGGAGAGGAGGGGTAGCTTCTGCAATTGCTAATTGAAATCGGAGACAACACATGCAAACACACAGAGTTAATTAAGAATGAAACTGTTCTATCGTGAAAAGTTTGGAATACCTGTGTTCAATCATTTTTATTTATTCATTTCATCAAATGGAGGTGTCGAGTGTTTTCTCTGGGGTTTTTTTTTTTGTGAGTGTGTAGGAGCCTTAATTAGCATCACAGTGAGACTGTGATATCCCAGCACCAACACCCAAACCAAGCCAACAAAAACAACTACACACACACTCACACATACCCCATGAAACCAGTGCATTGGCCCATGAGCTGGGATGTCCTTATGTTTCAGTATGTTGCATCATGCTGGATTATCTAACCAGCACAAATGTCATTGTGCCAACAAACATCTCTTGGACCTGGGGGGGTAAATTAGTCTCTTGGATCACACCATATTGTGTTAAGATACACTCACTGATGATTGTGCTAAGCTAGTAGCCTGCTATGGTGTACACGTTTAATGAGAAGTTGGTGTTCTCGGCTTTCAAAACAGTGGTGTTCGCAGATTGGAGTATGTTTTATTTATCTTGGGTAAAGGCAAGAGTCTGATTAGGGCCCGTGTATTCCCCAACCCCCTTAGCTCATGATGTGTGAATGGGGATGTGCCGTTTGATTTATCTGCTTGACCTTTTGTATGTAAAGGATATACTTTCTGCACAACAGTAATGTGACTGCAAAGAAAAAGAGGTCACGGCTGATAGAGAGCCACTTCCTCTTTACACTGTCTCACTAGTTTTGCATGTTAGGATAGCAGCCTACGCTACAAACCTAATGCCTAGATAAAAAAATATATACTTATATTCATCCAAAAGATTTTTCAGATGGATAGCTTGTCTTTGACATACATCTGTGCAGATCGAAATAAAAAAGATTAGCATAATTTGCATTTTCCCTTCTTGCAGATGACACTATCAAAAACGAATCAGTGCAGTTTGTGATGTCTTTTGATCATGTGTTTCTCCTGTTTCCCTGTCTGTCTCCACTCAGCCAAGATTCACAGGACCTGACTGACATTAATTGCTTCTAATTTCTTAATTGTTCATCTGTCCCATTTTACAATTACACAAGTAAATACAATTAAACGGCAAACAAGTAGAAAGTCTAAGAGAGAGAAAGGCTGTAAACATACCAAGTGCAGCCTGATGTGTTTCCTATTCCTGTTGACATTGTTAATTTTTATTATCATAAGAACTACTAAGTACTAGAATACGTTGAGTTAATGGGACAGTCTTAAATCTAGTTAGTCAGAAGAATTTATTTTCTATAATGGCAGTACTGAAATCAGTGCCGTTCAGGGCAAATCAGCAGGGAAAATGTGATTTAAATGTTGTAGTGTTTCTATATAATCTATGTTTTTTGCAAGTACATGTTTATATAGCATTGATAGAATGAGTCACTAGTGTCAACAGGGTATTGTAGCAGTTAGATTTTAAGCTGTTCCTTTAAGCTTTAAGATATCTGACAGAAAATTCTCTGTGCTTCAACATCATGAGCCTCATTTTTGTGTCTTTTCAACTTTATTATAAAGAGAAGAAAAGCTAGCGAGAGAGAGAGAGAGAGAGAGAGAGAGAGAGAGAGAGAGAGAGAGAGAGAGAGAGAGAGAGAGAGAGAGAGAGAGAGAACAAGCACTAATATGAAGTAATTTAATTTGTGGACATGCCATTAAAACATTAAAATGGCACTATAAACATAAATAATTTTTAAATAAATCACAATGTTTTTTCTAATAACAGCAGTGTTTTATTCTACTTATACTATAGTAAAACAATCAACTCCAGGGTATTTTGGACTGAGTCATGGCATATGACACTACCCCAGTGATTATTTTCCTGTAACAGCATGCCCTGCTGTGCTTTATTCCTTATTTATGTCTTACCCCAAGAAGCCATCAAGTCAGGTTAGAAATGAGGCAATGCTTTAAATATTAATTTACTTTGGGCAGTATTTCAAACCCAACAAGTAACAAGGAGTTCTCACGAGGTGTCTGTTCTTAAGAGAGTGAAGGAGACAGATAGACAGGAAGAGACAAAGAGACCAAAAGTAATTAATCATGTATGGCTAGGGTTTGACCAATCTCCAGAACAAGCCCGCATGGAACAGAGTGTGAAAAGCATCTCTGGATGAAGTGATTTTTCACATAACTTAACACTGAAGGGAATAGTGTTGTTTAGTATGAGGATAAAACTAACTTAGTGTTGGTTTGCAATAGCTGAGTATAGGTTTAGTATGGTTTAGTATAAAAGAAAGTCTGGAAAGGTTTGATCTAGATTAGTGGTTGATAAGTATGCTCTAATAAGTAGAAGTAACACATTAAACAGTGCCCAGTGCCACTATCAGTTTCTTTGTAAATAGAATAATTATACAGATTTAAAGGGTGGATCCAAAATTAGAACCCTTTGTAAAATATCGGAGGATGGGTTCCCTTTTGAATCTGGTTCCTCTCAAGGTTTCTTCCTCATACCATCTAAGGGATTTTTTACCTGCTATCTCCTCAGGCTTGATTATTAGGTATAAATAGGGATACATGCAAATAAATCTACATAAAATTTTATGTTCTATAAAAATGCTTTGAGACAATGTCCTTATTGTCAATAAAGTGTCAATGTATTGGCATTATAGAAATAAAATTGTATTAAATTGAATTTAATAGCTGGCTTTAAACTTAGCAAATTTAAGCTTAGCAAATAGTGTGGATATGTATGGTACACGTATATATGTTGTGAGGTGAGGTTTATTAGCTAGCTAGATTTCACCAGCAAACAAAATCTGGTAATACAAACACAGTTAGTTTTAGCTAACCAACTATGCATAAGCGGTGCACATGTATTTTGTATAAACTTGTATACACACCCTTTCCTATAAGAACAATCATTTGGTTCAGATTTGGTGAATCTTTGATTGAAATATCTTCTGAAGAACATATTATGTGATTGTCTTCACCAAAAAAGACATGCATGGTCCTATTATATATGATCATAGCGCTACATTCTATATGCGATACCCTTCCCCTTGGGGTTATGCAAACACAGTCTAAAATTTTGCCTAATTAGTTTCCTGTGTACACAATAATTGTCTTCCAAAAATGATGAGTAGTTAAAGCAGCTTTGGCTTAGTAATTAATAGTTGAGATAGTTGATATGCGGACACACCAAGGCACGGAGAGCAGTCATTGCTGACACAACCACAACAAAGAGGAACAAAGAGAAAGATGAATGCATTATGATATAATGGCATTTTAGCAGACACCCTTATCCAGAGCAACTTACATTGATCTCATTTATACAACTGACCAATTGAGCGATAAAGGCCTTGCTCAACGGTCCAGCAGGGAAAGCTTAGTGGTCCTTGTATTTGAATTCAAAACCATCCAATCAGTAGTCTAACGTACTAAACAGAGAGGTACTGTACCACATGCAGAACAATCTTATAGAATGAGGCCAGGGCAGGTGAAGTTACTAGCAGTACATGGCAATCAATTTTGTCATCTTATACACATTAATACAATGGGAAGAAATATTGGTTCAAGATCCTACACATCATAGAGTGCACACAAGTCTATTTGTAACAACAAGACAAATACAAATGCTATGCAGAGATTACGCCAGACTGTCTCTTTATTATTTAGTTTTCTGGGCTGGAGAATAATCAGAGAATTTTATGGGTGCTTATAGTCTGATGTCATTTAAGGGAAAATATTATTTTGGACTGTTTGCACACTGTATTTTTCCCTCAAAGCCAGTGCACATTTTACATTTAATCCTATGGGAAGTGGCTTTGAGCGCTGCTGACAGCATGTTTTTTTTTTTTTTCATCACAGCACACTTCCCAAAGTTTAACTTTTCAGAAAAATGTCAAGTGACATAAAGCAGTTTTTATTTCCTGACCAATCAGGTTGCAGCTTGGGGAGCAAGCAAGAAAAACCAGACATGTGGAACAGTGGCAGTAGAAAACAATGTTGTTAGTGAGCAGATATGAAGAACTTAACAATGGGTCCATTTTAATACAAATACTATTAATTTTACATGTTAATGTTAAAATGTAGGCAGAGTTAACACAGTTGCTAGTTATGGTATGTTTGTTTATTGTTCAGTGTCAATAGCTGGTCCAATTTTAACTATAGATGCATAGTCTGTCTGCTGTTTTCCTTTTTTCTCAAGCCAAGGACCAACTGCATCCAATTTGGCAGATTAAATTTTGAAAAAAACATCAAATATTTATTATTAATTATAAATACTGACTAGTTAATAAGAAGTATATGGAAGAAAAAAAAGCTTTTATTGGTCATATATATATATTTCAGCACAGTGAAATTCTTTTCTTCACATATCCCAGCTTTTTAGAAAGCTGGGGTCAGAGTGCAGCCATGATATGGTGTCCCTGTAGTGAGGGTTAAGGGCCTTGCTCAAGACCTCAACAGTGGCAGCCTGGATCTTGAACCTTAAACCTTCAAGGGCCTTAACCTCTGAGCCACCACATCTTCAAAAACGGGACACGTTATAGTGTGCATATCTTATAGAAAATCTATATAAATAAAAAGATTATTGTTAAAGTTGCATTTGTGAATAGGCAATATGCGCTAGCTAGCTTGTTAGCTTTTGCAAGCAAGGCAAGGCAACATGGTCTTACACTTACTAATTCATGTTTCAGATTTCAGATTATATATCCTATATGTTCCACAGTTCACATTGCTCAAACATCATAAGAAAAACTGTGAGATCTGGGGTGAAAACGGACCCCGCACTCAATTTCAGTAATGTTTTCAGTATAAATGAAGCAGTTAAAGTGGAGTTAAAGTCACTAGAAATACACTGCAGTTAAACACTTCAATTATTATAACACAACAATAATGCAAGTGTGTGGGAGGAGAAACTGAGATGGAACATGATTTTGATTTGAAAATAACAGGTTTCAATTAAGGTCAGCAAAATATATATATATACATTAATGTCATCTAGTTCTTAAAGAGAAAGAGGATTAAAGAAAAAAAATGTAAGACAGTGAATGCGAGACAGAGAGAGAGAGAGAGAGAGAGAGAGAGAGAGAGAGAGAGAGAGAGAGAGAGAGCGAAAGAGAGAGACAGACAGAGCAAGAGAGAAAAGAAAAGTGAGGCAGTGCGAGCCCTCAGGTCTCCAAGGGGGGAATTGTAAGTAAAGCTGACTGAGTATGCTTCTCCAGTCTAGGGACACGTCTGAGTTTTCTTTTTTTTCTCATTTTGCCGGACACTCAGTGAGTGCGCCGAATCCCTGAGCACCTGAGCTGGACTCACACTGACACACACAGCGGTACAAAGATGAACAGCATCACCCCATGTGCTAGCTGAAGGTCAGAAAATTGCTCCCTTTGCACCCGTCTAGCTCTCTTGCAGTCTCTATCTCACACACGTGCACGCCAGTCTTCTAGTTCTGCCTGGCCTGGGTAAAGGTAGCTTTTATTCTGCTTAACTCATCCACTCTGAAGGGCACAGATCTTTCTTCTCTCCTCCAGCCCGCCAAACCCTTTTTCCCCACTCAACTTTGCCACATTCCTAGGTGCTGATAAAACAGAATAAAAGCCTCTTACACATACACATGCAAAAATGGAATGCTCAATAATTGCTGTCAGAGAATGTGATAAACTAAGTGATACTTAAACCATCTTCTGTCACATGACCCCTATACCATTATGAATTAACCACAGATTCTGATTAAAACCATCGATAATGTGAGTGATACGGAGAGACAGTGAAAAAATGTGAGGGTGAACAACTTATAATAAATAAAACATGGATGCTTGCACTGTTTGCTTTACTGTACATACACTTGGTATAATATAGAATTACCTTCAAAATAATAATCACAGCCTGTAGACTGCCAGTCTAAAGTGAAATCTGTTTACAAGCTCCTTTGCTGCTGCTCATGCTGCTTGTTTTTCAGCTGACACAGAGCCTCCTGCTTTTGGGACAGTCATCAATTTTTTGTCAGTAAACTGATCCTCTGCATCCATTTATCCACATGAAATAAGCGCTCTGAGGGGCTTGTTTTTAGAGACATAAGAGTTTAAATGGCACTGTCCCAAATAAGCTTGCAGCATACGCTTCAGCACCACATTGAGAATTCATATCCCCTTTTTATGCTTTTATCACCCTGAATAAGCAGCGGACTAGCCAAGCATGCACACACGTCTCTGACTTGCCAGCTCGAGGCATGTCTACCAGATCAGCCGAGCAAAGTCCTGCCTCCAAGGCCTGCTTTGCCCCGTTATCCCTCATTTGCTTTTAGGCGAGAGAGCTGCGGCAACAGCAACTCTTCAATGGTTTTCCTCTGAGGTTAACTAATTGTACATTTAGAAAGCATTCAGTATGTTTTTGCGTTCATGATTAATCAATTAGACACAGTTGACAGTGCACTCATACACAATAAGAGTGCAGCCTAGTAGTGGTCCTGTATATCTGGAGTCCAGCACAGCTTACTGATTTTTATTCACTCAGTGATTTTTGTGTATCGAAGCAGGAAAATTACCACTATGTTGGATTGCTGATATATAGAACCTTACAGTTTTTTTTCTCTTTTCCCCCAGAAATACATAATTTAATACTGGCAGTGTGGTGGCTTAGTGGTTAGTATGTTTGCCTTTCACCTGTAGGGTTGGGGGTTTGATTCCCACCGCCACCCTGAGTTTGAAAGCTTTAATGCATTCCTCTGGGTGTTCCAGTTTTCTTTCCCAGTAAAATGACAGGAATGATAGACATTTCTAAAATGACTGTGGGTTGGCACACTCTTTAGGGTGTCCCCTGCCTTGTGCCCTGAGTCCCATTTCAGAATGAGGTAGGTCTTCACCCATCATTTGAAAATAGCCAGTGACTCTGTTCAGACATCTAGGAGAAGTTCTTTTCACCATCTCTGTGCCAAGAAAAGTGTCTTGCTGTATACCTACCTCTTACACTTAGAGATGGTGGGACCAGTCGTACCATGCTCGTAGCTCTTTGAGGTAAGAGGGGCTGGACCATTTTTGGCTTTGTAGGCAAGTATCAGTGTTTTGAATCTGATGCATGAAGCTACTGGAAGACAGTGGAGGGAATGTGGCAGTGGGGTGGGATGTGAGAAGAAACAAGTTGTGCAGTTGCATTTTGGATCATTTGCAGAAGACGAATTGCGTTCATAGTTAGACCTGCCAGCAGTGAGTTGCAGTAGTCCAGTCTTGAAATGACGAGACAAAACAACTACCTGGGCAGTCTGTTTGGACAAAAATGGCCGAATCCATTTGATGTTGTAGAGAAGAAACCGGCATTAGCATGTCACATTAGTGACATGTGAGGAAAACCTGGGATGATCACCAGTTCAGTTTTGCTGGGATTGAGTTTCAACTGATGAGCCATCATCCACGATATGTTATAACTGATCCATGATCCATAAACTGGTATGATCCATGCAGTTATGCATGATCCAAGTTAGTTCTTTTATCATTTACATTAAAGAATCTATCAACAGGGTCTCTTTGACTCTATCATCTATAAACAACTATGCCAACACCTTTTTAATCTGTTTGTAATTAGGTTTAGATTATGTGAACCATCCACCACACAAGTCCCACTGAATAGGCTGTTACTATAGAAACATCAACATATTTGCATTAATATAAATCTGTGGTATAAGTAAAAGCAGGCATTACTGCTATTTAGATACAAAATTAATCAACACCTTCTGAGTTCTCAGATAATTCAGAATATCCAATAGTGCTGCAGTATAATAACCAATACATGTAGTCATATTGAGTCAGTCAGAATGATCTTCTAAACATAGCGCATCCGCAATAATGACTTAATACAAAACTATTTTTTTGCACTGCTTCAGTGTAATTAGTTTTCGCTCAGATACTTTTTAGATTAATGCACAGTTGAGAAATCATATAATCATATTAAAGTACGTGCTGTAGTATCTTGTCCTTGTGTGTTAAAAAGAGTCATGTGTTGAACAGTGAACAGAGAACAGTGTTGAGTGCTGATGTGTGTTCATTCAGGTGTGTATGAGTTCATATAATAGTCTCTGCCTTCAGGGAGAGCTAAGAGTCTAACACGTGCTAATCTTAATCAGGATTCACCGGCTGCCATGTAAAAGAGCAGAAACAACAGAGCATGGCGTTTGGGACACGAGCGGTCTACATTAGGGAGAAATGTTTTCCAGTGCAGGAAACCATTACTATTACTCCCAGCATGCTTCAGGACAAGGCTGCTGTCAGTGTGAATTACCCGTGGGGGTTCTGCCATGCAAATGTATCGTGTAATTGGAGTCTGGGAAAAAAAAGATCTTGAGAAAAGCTCTTTACGGGAATCTGCTTCTTCAGTGTTATGGCGTAGGAACAATGCTCCGCCATAATGAAGCTTTTAGCGACTGTCAAGCCACCAGTCACAGAACATGTTCTTCCCATCTAGTTCCTCTTGCTGCTTGTTTCTATCTTTCTATCTTTTATTGTACCTCTGAGTGTTTTTATAGGCTACCTGAACCAAGCAGAGTTGATATTTATTAGCAGTGAGTGCTTGTGCTTCGGTTCTTCCAGAAATGACCAGATCACTTGATTATATCGACAGCTCAAGTGTAAAATCTGCTGGCATCAAAGGTCAGGAAGAGCAGATTTTTATTTTTTCCTCCGGTCCATCTCTGCGGGGGTCCCTCCCATCTCACGATGAATAAATCTCAGAGCAGAATCACTTTTCTGACAATAATTTATAAATTATGCACCGCCTGTGTTTTGAATCGAGAAAGGCTTTCATATCTCTTCCATTAACTCGGATTAAGTTTTCATACTGATGCTGGGGAGAATGCTAGCAATATCCCTGTCTCATTTTAATGAAATTTTTATCAGTGCTCTTTTCTCTTGTACACTTCTATTGGGATGTCTGAGAATCTGCAGATCGCTTGTTTGGACGTGAACTCCCCTCAACCTGGCTGCCAGCAGCTCCGGACTCTTAAATATTTGATGGGCTCGGGCTAACTCGGCCGTGAGAATCCAGCTGCCGAGATTTAACTCTAATGTGAAAATCGTGAACGGACGAAAACTGGGATGTCATAAGCAATACATCTGTTCTTGAGTGGGGGCACAGCTACCATTTGCAGTGAGGAGAGGGAAATGCAAAGAAGAAAGAGAAACAATGGAAAAGAAAATAGGGATTAAGAAGCAACATATCACTCTTGTTTCTTTTATTTTCCCCAATATAAAAGCTATGGAAGCTACAAGGCTAACAGCAAACAATTTCTGTGCCCTCAGTCCTCCGCTTCTCAAATTGATTCCTAATTGTCGATGCTCTTTACCCTATTCTTCATGACCATCAATAAAAAAGATCACTTAATTCCATCTTTCTGTAAAAATGGCCACCATGTTGCTTGTTTATAGGCCAAGCCTATTTCTTGAGGCATCACCCCCTTTGTGTTTCTCTCTCTCTATGTTTCAAATACAGGTCTTAAACAGATTTCAAAGCATTTGGAAAATCTGTCTATTCAGCTCCTGTGTTTCAGTGCACTCTTCCTTGGAAGAGGAAGAGGTCAGTCGAGATGGGTCTGATTCTTCCCTCGAACCCTCCCACCTTTGCAATCCATCGTTGACTCCCTAAAGCCATGGACTGTCCGCTATAGTTCAGCTCTTAATGGCTCTGCCTTTGTACTCAGCAATCCAAGAAGAAATTCAGTGTGCACTGGGGGTGCAAAATGGAGAAAACACTTTTAGTCCCCATCACTTTTATTATTTCTCTTTCTTTTTATCCATTATATAAATGGGTTTTGCTGGAAATATTTGACTTGACAGTAGTTTAGCAAGAGCCCCCACCCACCCCCACCCCCAAAGATTAAACTGTTCTGATTGTTATCGGCAAGGGTGCCTATGTCTCTCCTTTTCTTTTTGCTGAGGAATCCTCATTGTGCTCATTCATCACAACACTCAGAGCT
The DNA here is from genome assembly GCF_022655615.1 of Tachysurus fulvidraco. Lineage (NCBI taxonomy): Eukaryota > Metazoa > Chordata > Actinopteri > Siluriformes > Bagridae > Tachysurus > Tachysurus fulvidraco. The sequence continues at coordinate 13,958,146 of NC_062522.1, forward strand.
TTTTGAGGATAAAGAGGAAAGGGAGAACAGAAAAGAGGAAATGCACCGTAATCTCTTTGGGGCCTTGTGTGAAATGCCGTACTCTTTCTGCATGGTGCATCCTTTTTCTTCACGCCATATTTATCACTTTTTATTACCGGTAATAACATGCTTCCTCTGGGAGCCAGAGGGTATCTATGCCTCCTAGCACACTTCTATCTGCTTTTAGACAACACGCAGCAAATGCAACACATACAAAACTTACCAACACACTCAGCAATGCTGTCTCTTAGAGTTAATGAATGTAAAAATATTTTAATGAAATTACTATGTGTAAAAATAATGTATTAACATTTTTTTCCAAAACCTTTGTACAGATTTTACAGTTTTCAAAGATTACATCAATGGTAAAAAACGGGCAGTTGACTGACAAAAAACAAACAGAAAACAATATTCGGAAGCCAGTGGTCACTGTAGTTCCTGGTGGCTGACAAGCGGCCAGTGTGGTCTTTCACTGTTACAGCCCATGTGCCTTAAATTTTAACACATTCTGAGATTTCTGTTAAGTTTATTTAAAAAAAAAAGAATAGTTATGGGAGCAACTTTAACCAGCTACCAGCTCAAACCTCAAGTCCTGCATACTGTATCTCATTGGAGTTTTTTTCTCAACACAATACTGAAAACTTTACAGTAGGATCCCAGGAGATCAGCCGTTTCTGCAAGCCTCAGTCCAGCCTACATGGCACCACCAATATGTTGTGGTCACTAAGATCACATATTTCCCACTATTTTGATGTTTGATATGTAACCGTAACTGAAGCTAGACTTGTATCTGCATTGCTTAATGTATTGTGCTGTTGCCAGATGATGAGATTAACAGCATGAATGGTCATTGTTACAGATGGTCCTAAAATAAAGTATGTATGTATGTATGTATGTATGTATGTATGTATGTATGTATGTATGTATGTATGTATGTATGTATGTATGTATGTATGTATGTATGTAAAGGAGGTTCACATATGTACTGTACAGTGTGAACCCAATATTTCTAAAGACTAATTTTGTCTTAGCTGTGTATTTCATTGTTTTAGATGATAAATTACACACACACACACACTCACACACACACACACACACACACACTGTACACAACTTATGAATGTCTGTAAAGAAGACGTATTCTGTAATAGATCACTTTTACGACAAAACACTTTCAGGTATTTCCTGCTAAACCATAGTAATTGTGATAGTCTGTGAAGTCTTCAAGAGAACTCTCACAGGGTTGTCACATAAACTATTGTTTGTTTGCTGGTCTTTATAGTACTTGTTTATGTGGAGAATGCTTAATTAAATTACTGTAAAAGCATATTTGCTTTATAGACTTGTAGCTTATATGAAAAATTAAAAGGAGCATACATTGAACACTAGAAAGAGAAAGTGCTGAAAATCTGCTGTTGTTGTATTCTATTGTTCTTTGATAGCACTTAAAAGTCCCTAATGTTAAAAAATTGAATAACAGTACAATTTAAAAATACAAGTGAGTTAAAGTGTAAAAAGTCTAAAAAACTGCACAACCAATGTTCAATTTTCTGTCTCTCCATAGCTACAGACTAAATAATACAACAAGCATTTTTTTTTATTATAAATGAATAACTGCAGCAACCATAGCCTTGTCCTTATGGTGAGATTTTTTTTTTGCAGAGGTCCCGACATGCCACATTTGGAGAATGCCAGGATCCTGCATTATGGTGAATTTTGAGTGCAGCACAAGTCCAAACTGCATCAGTATGACATTCAACATAGACCATTAGACTGAAAAGAACAGAGTTTGTGGACGGGATCCAGATCTTTAGATATGAAATGATTGCAATTATAAAGTCACACTGTCCTTCGTGACATTTACCGAACCACTCGCAGGTAGTGCAGTTGTAATGGCCTGTGTGTGTGTGTGTGTGTGTGTGTGTGTGTGTGTGTGTGTGTGTGTGTGTGTGTGTGTGTGTGTGTGTGTGTGTGTGTGTGTGTGTGTGTGTGTGTGTGCATGCACCTAAAAAGTATAGTCCCTGCTTTCTTTTGTCCGAAGTAATGGCAAGTCCTGAATTTATTGTGAACCTTTTCTGCCTCTCAAATTGAGATTCACTCATGTTGAGATTTACATCAGATTTTGTTAAACTACACTTAATCTGCTTTTATAGTGGGTTTACATTCCACTTCTCTGTCTGCATGAGGTTAACATGCTGTTAGTGTATGATATTGTTCTTTAATGACGTTTGAAAGTTCATGATGTTAAACATTTAAGTGTGCTCTCACACTCTCCCCCATTTCAAGTGCGGATCTTATAACATGCACACAATATTTACCAATGATTGCTCCATCAATGTTCTCTAATGCATAATATGACCATATGTCACAAATGCCAGTTTTATTAAACAGCAAAGTTATTTACACTGTACTTATGTAATTATGAAAAAATAGTCTTCTTGACTAAGGAAAGAAGGACCGATTAATAAATATAGATAAATTTTTGCTTTTAATGTTTCCTCTGATGAAACAGTGAGCAAGTCAGTAAATTAGACTGACCATCACTATGAACAAAATACGCCAACAGACAGCAAGGCCTTGTTATGTCCAGACTTGAGCGAAAACAGTTGTGACTTTTTGTGACACTCTAATTATTTAAAAGTCACAGGCATCATTAGAAGAGAAGGACACTCGTCTCCTCTGGGTAGATGCATAGCTCCAAGGTTAAAAGCCACATTCACAACTATCAATAACTTCCACAATCTGTACAGCTCGTAATTAGAAGCATAATCAATTATGAAACCATTTGTGCCTCCAAGGGTGAAAATTAAACAAGGGTAAATAAACTTGCGCTGTGCTGTTAAGATATTGGTGTGAATATGCATCTGCTAATGACAGCAATCATTTTTATTAGAAATTATACAGGAGCTTACATGTAGTCATGGTTGAAAGATAGAAACATGATCATTTGACCGCTGTATTGTTGAACTGCCAAATGATGTGCGTAATTGTCAGCTGTCACTTCCAATCTTAATTAATCCTAATAGAGTATTGATGCTTGCTCAACTGTTGGGCTTTGTAATTAGTATTGCAATTTAGACCGGATAATGTGCTGGGGCAGTCCAATTACTCCAGAGGAAATGAGGAAGCTGCGCTAGGTTAGCTGTGAAAGTGTCATTACAAGGAGCCAGAATGCTTACTTTAGATGTCTGTGTAATTCACCTAGCAATGAAATTGTGACATTATGTAGACTGCATAACAATAGCACCAGGACAAAAGTAATGATGAAGGAGCAACTGTTGTACGGTGTCATGTCATGTTGTGGTCTAATTGATTTCCTGCTATCAATAGCTAACCAATCTGCTGCGCTGTCCAAGCTGGTCTGAGCTGACCCGATTCTCTCAGCTGTCACTCTCTGTGAGAAAGAGGCCACACTCTGTGTCTCCAAATGGCCTCTTGGAGATTTGTGTTTCCCCTACTTTGTGTTTCTGCCCTGATAGGGCAATTACTGAAATTTATGTTAATGGGATCTTAAGGGTTGGTATGATAGTGTCCTGACATGACTAAAGCATCAGTGATCTGATCTCTGCAATGTAGCATATGGTTCAGTTTCCATGCTTTCTCTGTCTAGAAAAAAGAGAAGAAATTATGTCAACACTCCTTTTGTCTACTAAGTAGAAATTAGCTACCCATTTTGACATTTTCAGAAAGGGAGACTAAATACTAGAAAACATCAGCAATCATGCTGCTTGGTATTTTTGGTGCTATTTTTGTGCCTTATTAAAAGTAAGCCAAATATTTAAATCCTCAATCTGGCCTCATCTGCAAATTTTGATGGTTTTATTATCTAGCTCTAAAGAAACAATATCTGTCTGCTCGAAAATAACACCCTGCTTACTCAAGCTTGCAAATTAGCCATTTAAAGTTAATTAAGAGAGGCTTAACTAAAGGTGAGGGGGAGGAAACATATGTTTGCATAGTCTACTGGGGACAAAGAATCGAAGGAAAAAAATCCACAGAAGCACAGTTTCCATATTGGACATGGACTCCTGTCAACTGGCAATTAAAATGTACTAATGTAGTCAAAATTGGTGTATGTGTGGTTTACCAGGAGAATACAGCAGTCTGTTTTGCCTCAGGTCTACAATTGTTTTATAATGTTTGTAGCTCATTATCTGCTTTATATGAATATGGGTGTAAAAAACATAAAGCTTTGCCTTCACTTATCAACCCTATTATTGATATGTGTGCTTTTTTTTGAGATTTAAAAAGTCAGAGGATTTAATGTCATCCACTGTTTTCTAAAATCAAAAATCCAAGATTTAACCAGAGTTAAAAAGACTGTTATTACATCACAACTCATTGTTCAATTTTATTTTTTATTTTAGATTTACCAAGCAGGAAATGCAGTACCTAACATATATAACAATGAAAAAGTTGTGTGTTTTTGTGTGTTTTGTGTGTGTGTGTGTGTGTGTGTGTGTGTGTGTGTGTGTGTGTGTGAGAGAGAGAGAGAGAGAGAGAGAGAGAGAGAGAGAGAGAGAGAGAGAGAGAGAGAGAGAGAGAGAGAGAGAGAAACGAACTGGATTGGTAATGATCGTGAGGGGAAGTAGAGCTCCTATAGGGAGCCTTTGCTCACTATTATGTGTTCTTGTAAAATGACTTTGATGATATAAACCTTCATAGCCAGACCTCACACTTGTTTCCATGATTGTTCTTTACTGAAGCTGAGGCCTTGGAGCATTAAATGGCCTGAGGGAGGCAGCAGTGAACAGACAAGCACCCAAGCACTCCCCTACTCTCTCTCTCTCTCTCTCTCTCTCTCTCTCTCTCTCTCTCTCTCTCTCTCTCTCTCTCTCTCTCTCTCTCTCTCTCTCTTGCCTCTGTAGGCCATTTACATAGTGAAATCTAATTACTCTGGCGTTATGAGAGAGCATTTGATCTCAGATTTAAGCAGGGGAGAACATATTATTACCCTCCAAAAGAGGCTTTTCCCAGATGAAGGTGGCTTACAGCACAAAGGGTCTGACTTGTACACAACTGGTATTCCTGTTTTAATTATTTTCCACAGACACCATGTTTAAACAGAAAAGATTGTCCAGAAACAGTGTTTTATTTATTTATTTTATTTTGGAGACATGTGATAAGCCAAAATTTAAAGTTTACAGAGTGCCCACAACAAGTGTCCTTCCAGAGTGAACTTTAAAACCTGTTCTCTACTTATTTGGATATCTCAATGATCAGGAACATTATGATTTAAAGCAATACTGTTGTAAAAAAAAAAATTTAAATACCCCAAATTCTGATGGACTGCTGACCAACCTGGCTGAAATAATTCAATTCTTTTTATTTGACTCCCTATGGCTGAAAATTAATGCCTTGCAGTCACTCAGGACAACCCGTGTGTACAGTTGTTGGTGGTTATACACCTCAATAATGATACAGCAACCTATCTTTAGAAAATTTTATCAAACGTTGAAAGATATGTCGTTATATACCTTAAACAAGAGTTAGAAGAGATGCTCATGAAGAGGACTTGTATCAACAGCAGCATAGATGGGCATCTTAGCATACTAGAAGATCTTTGAATATTTCTATGACCTGAAGGAGCTATTAAGTTTTTATTTCAAATTAGCAGTTCTGTGTTGCCCCTTTTCCACCAAGGCAGTGTTGGTGTGGAGCCAGACGTTGCTGGGCGTTGCAAAAACGTTGCTGGGCTAGACTTAAGAACCGCTTATGTCAGGGGCTGTGGGCAGGGCTGGGGGCAGGCTTACTGTTAGCGCCTTTGATAATGTACTTTAAGTATACTAATGTTCAATACACTTTTACTTTATCGCAATATGATAAATTATCAGCACACATGATAGTAGCTAGCTAAATGCTAAGGCTAATTTTTTTCTGTGTTAATGATAAAATAATGTTATGTACTTTCTGGATTGCAACCTCCGTTTATACAAATTATATCAAGCTGCACGTACACATTGGGTTCACGCATTTGGATGCCAATGTAGGTTCACAAAGCCATGAGCATTAACAGTAAAGCAACATCCGCCATTGTTGAGGTTGTGTTTGTGTTTGCCGCTGCTGCGCTAATGTTGATGGGAAAGATGAGATGTATACAATGATGTACCACTTGGCCCTACATTGTGATGGCCCACAGAAAGGCAAACCGGTTTTTAGAAGGCTCGCCAGTGGAACCAGCTTTGAACCAGCACCAGCACTAGCTCTGAACCAGCACCCGGTTCTTTCTGGTGGAAAGGGGCATTAGTGGTGGCTCAATGATTAAGGCTCTTGATTACTGATTATATAGTCCTGGTTTCAAGCCCCAGCACTACCAAGCTGCTTCTGTTGGGCCCTTGAGCAAGGTCCTTAACCCTCTCTGCTCCAGGGTTGCCATGTTATGGCTGATCCTTCTCTCTGTCCCCAGCTTTCTAGCAAGCTGAGATATGCAAAGAAATTCATTTTATGGCACTGTGCTGCAATGTAGGTATATGTGAAAAAGAAAAGAAGAAAAAACATAATATGTATATTGAGTGCATATTTGCATGCAAGTATTTTAAATGAGTCAAACCATAGGTTCTTTATCCATCAGTCATTTCAATTTGTCATTCATTGTCATACACCAAAGTACCTCCTTTACCAACATTCCACCCTGATTTAAATATAAACAAAAAGTCGCAGTTCCGATATCACCACCCAATTCATCTGTGTCATCTTCCATAGTCACAAAGTAAATAGTCATCTAAGAGAATGCAAGGTCGAGTACAATACAAACATAGCTCTTAAACAGCTTAGCAGCAACTGAACAAAAATGATCTGCTGTACTAGTAGTAGCTAAGCTAAAATACCAGTCTTTAAAGATTACATGTGACTGTAACAGTAATTCACAGTAATAATATACATTATTTGCGTTAATAATGTCAGTGATTCAGTGTTCAAAGTGCTGGACTAAATACAGAACAATGATATGCTAAATTAGCTTTCATACATCCGAGGTCTGCACTGTGATTTGAGGTCTTTCATAAGACATGTGCATTTTGTTCATGTGTGTGCGTGTTGTCTGTGTTTATGCTTGTGTTCACCTCATAAATGAGTCCGTTGCTCTACCCCGAAAATTGCATGACCGATTTCCATTCAAGCCTTCATTCTGCCCTTGTTTTTTTCATCACATAAATGATCATTGAGTGCTTCCCGCTAGCTCTTATTCCATACAACTAGATCACAGCTCATCTCTACATACTGTAGGTGCATTATGGGTTTAGGCTTTTTCCTCTTACTTTGTTCCTGCTCTTAAAGAAATTATGTGTAATTGTAGTAACTCTAGGAGATTTCCTAGCTTTGACCTTTACAGCGTAATATTATATAAATTGATGGAGGGAGGACTGGATGCCCAGGCTCTCTCTCATGCCACCGTTTTTAATCTACAGTAGATGCAGTTGTTACTTGGTTTGCAAAGTCTATTTTGATATTGTTTTCCTACATGTAATTAGACCTCTATCTCCAAGGGCATTTCTCTTATATGAAATTGAGAATCCATGCCCAGGACTACTTTCCTGGAATTTGAAATTAATGCAAAATTGAAGGAATTGACTTTTTACGCTTTGATCTTTAGTATCAGACAAAAAAAAGAGACAGTGGAAAATCACCCAAAGCTTTGTAAGCTGGCTTTTTTAGGCAAAGTGCTATAGACAGACAAAAGTACAAAACAAAGAGAATGTGGATGCTATAAGTGGCTGAAAAATAGCCTTTCAAAATGAAACTAATAAATGCTTACTTATCATGTCCTTCACCCCAGTTCAACTTCCTTTTACTCTGTCCAAGACAAATTTGTTCATAAAGGTGCAATGCAAAGCAAAAAAACACATTGTCCTTTATGTTGAAATAAAGCAATATATTGTTGTGTGTGTGTATATGTGTGTGTGTGTAACACTGGAATTTCTATTAACCTGTGGATATCCTTTCATGCAAAGCACTTTATATTAAGGTTCTGTTTTACTCCAAATGATGTGGACATCATGATGTTGGTCATATGCATGTATACACACATTATGGGATTTTGTGATTGATGTGTATTTCTTGGGGGGCACGGTGGCTTAGTGGTTAGCACGTTCGAGTTTGCCTCGGGGGTTTCCTCCGGGTACTCCAGTTTCCTCCCCCGGTCCAAAGACATGCATGGTAGGTTGATTGGCATCTCTGGAAAAATTGTCCATAGTGTATGAGTGTGTGAGTGAATGAGAGTGTGTGTATGCCCTGCCCTGAGATAGGCACAGGCTCCCCGTGACCCGAGAATAGTTCGGATAAGCTGTAGAAAATGAGTGAATGAATGAATGAATGAATGAATGACTGTGTATTTCTTCAAGCTTCACATCTGAGTCACAATACTTCTTATCAAACTATAGCTGACAACTGCATATAACTGCAACAATTCAATGTGTTCTTTTTTTTTTTTGTACAATTTATTCACAAGATTTTCTTCAATATTGTGATAGTGATTGTGTTTTTGATTAAAAAAGAAAAAAAAAAAAGACTTGTTACAGGACAACTTGTTACTTCTGTGACAATAGAATTTCAAAGTATACCAGCAAAAACCAACACTGCCATACGTGTAGTCATTCATTTAACTTCAGTAACCGCTTTATCCAGGATCTGGAGCCTATTCTGGGAGCACTGGACATGCACACAAACATTAATGGCTAAATTTAGACTGTATACACATGAATCTGGAAAAAAATTAAAAAAGTTATCTGCAGCAACTCCATCGTTTCATCTGTCCTCTTTGCTTTTTTCTCGAGTTTGCTGCATTGATTCGAAGAGACGGAAGATAAATAAACACCTGATGAAAATTATGCAGGACAAAGTTTTTTTTTATTTAAAAACATGTGCACTGATAGCGTTTTGACAAAAATGGAGTTTTCAGATTTGTCCAAGTTACTGTGGACAAAGCTTTAGAGTAGTCAGTTCACCTACCAGCATGTATATGGTGGGTACGAGGAAACTGGAAAACCAAAAGGCATGAACAACTCCACACTGACAGTAAACTGATCAAATCAGGGATGGAGCTCTGAGACAACAGTACATTGTACAACAATGCTGCCTTAATAACAGTTAACTGTTCGTGTTATATTGTGCAGCACTAATTTGTGTCATTTTAAATAAACAGAAAAAAACAATGTTTGTAAATCTGAAACTAAAAGGTGCCATGGGTCAGTGTAACATTGGTAAGTGTTAGGTAGCATAGATAAACAGGGACCAAATGAGGCTGTGAAAATGTTTGGACACTGCAGACACACACACGCACACACACTCAGAGTGGGATTACATTTTTACCATAGTTACACTGACACCCCACCTTCCACTGCGTCTACATTCACTCATACTGAACAAAAACCAAGTGACAAAAATAAACACATGCAATATTTGACACTTCTTTTTCAGACCTTCTGCAGCATCAGGGTGGATGTTAAAGTGCAGTAGGAATGTCAGTGGGTGCTGTGAGGTGTGTGTGTGTCAAGAAAGTAAAATAAGAGCAATATAGCAACATTCAGTTACCTAAGCACAAAATTACAGATAAAGCCTTTGTGGCATATTGTGATCATAAAGTGATACTGAAATATATGACACATATGCTGTACATCCTGTCTCATTCTCATGCTAATAATACCAACAACTTGTTAAAATCTCTTGGCTAACTCCAGAAACTTGTAGAAGCCTGCTTCTTCCAAAGCTTAATTCCTTGTCTTTCTTTTAAAATTCTTAAGTCGTCATAATGAAGAATTAGGTTACACACAGAGAATATTGAAATCCTTTAAAATGGTTCTTTAATCATATCACAGAATGCTAATCATATTATATGTGGCAGAAAAGGACTGGCCAAAAACTCCAGGCAGAGGCTTAGAGGCCCAAACTCTTCCTGTGAGGACACTGGTTGTTAGGTGTTTTTCCCCCTCTGACCGAGCAGCTAAAATCCAGTTATTAGCAGCAACCCAATTATTTTCCCCCTCTGACTCCCAGCTCAAGTCCAAGGTCAGACTCATGGATTAGCAAGGTTTTATGGACAAGGCAAAAAAGGAGACGAAGCAACAATGTTGAATCCCCATGGCTGTCCAAGGCCTTCCGGGAGTGAAGTTTGAAGGCGACATAATCACTGAAAACAAGCTGAGAATTGAAAGGGAGAGTAAGAGTAAGAGAGAGACAGACAGAGTGGTGTCTGGACTATAGATGGCTGTAATCTGAGGTCATATGATAGCTGTCAGTGAGAAACAGCTGCTGGGAAAGCCGTATGGATGAAATGGACATCATTAATGATGCTCAATGCGGCCACATTTTTGTGTGTGTGTGTGTGTCTGTGTTTGTTTGTTTGAGAGATCTCCGCTTCAGAAAGTTTGTTTCTGAACCTTGACCTTAAATACTAAGACTAATTTTAACTCTAATATGTAGGTCATTTTTGTTTATGTTTATCATTATTGACTTTCTGTCAGGATCTGAAAAATCTGAGTCCATTACCCAGAAATGTTTTTTTTTCCCCAGCTACTTCATTTGTTTGTATTTTGGGAAATAGTCTACAAAGAAAATATTGTGGGTAGGTGTCAATAAAAGTAACTGTGTTAGTGGGTAGGTGTAGGTTTAAAAAATAATAATAATAATTTTAAAAACACATGTATGTCTTTAGAATATATGTATACATAATGTGTTTGTGACAGAATACAAAGCATTTCTGTAATGTGATTGTATGTATTATTACTTATTAATACCTTATTAATAATTCAAAATGTATGCTTATATATATATATATATATATATATATATATATATATATATATATATATATATATATATATATATATATATATATATATATTAGCGCCTATATTATATTGTCCATGTGAAGAGATCTTCTGCACCAAGCCCACTAACCTGAGCTTTCTTTTCCTTCATTGCCTAATTAACCTGCTAATAGCCACGTCCTTATGGCTGTGCTGCATTAATTATCCACCATGCCTTACAGCAGATTAGCAAAACACCATAGTCTGTCAGGTGTTTTTTTTTTTTTGTGCACGGTTGTTACATGTTTGATGTGCATCAGCCAGCTGTTGCATTTCATTAATGTGTTTAGATTTTAATGGTTGCACAAACAAATTATAGTGTGGGCTGGACTAACAGTGATTAAATTAAACACAGTTTTGAGATAATTAAAGTTTTTTTAGTTAAATTTTGTTTGAAATCTTATTGGAAGTTTATTTGAATATCTGTTAGACAGTAGTTCACGATTAACCTGTAACCGTTGATTAAAATCTTGACCTAGAATTAATTCAGATTGTGCACCATGATAGATTTGTGCACCTAAGTGAGATCAGTCTTTATTTATACATTTTGTTTCCCATTTGAGTGAAAAGTGGCATAAACAGTTTCTTTGAAGCTAATTTATTGATTTATTTTTCCACAATGTAATACAAATTTTGCTTCTATTTCAGAAATCTGAATAAACTCAAATGCAAGTTTAAAATTATTTGCTAACTAAAATGACTCATCAGCGTTGACTTATTTTTGTTGCTCTGTGTTATTAGGCTCTAGATACTGTATCCTTTGATAGGTTTGTTATCACAGATGGCTGATGGCTAAGGGATAAACATCAATTAGATGTTTATTACTGCTCATACATACTGATTATTTAGCCATTTATAACCATTATATTAAATGGTTTATTAAAAAATATAATATTAGCCATCATATTCAAAAATATGAGAAAGATACTCAAACACTTTGATTTTACGCTATGTATCAAACGTACTGGCACAAATTTGAATTTGTGAAACAATGTGGACATCTAATTTTCCTCTGAACCATTTCTTTAGAATGCTTTTCTCTCTGTTTTAATGGTCTGTCAGTTCTGTTAGGAGATTCAGTTTGAATTAAGGAGCCCAGGGAGTGGACACACATGCAGCTCCTCTAGGTGAGAAATAAGAGTAGTCCAGTAAGTAGAAGACCTGCCTGTTCCTCTCTGAGCATCCAAATAAGCAATCCAGAAAAGCACCAGAATCTAAATCATCTTTCCGAAGTGATGGAACAGGACCGGCTTTAGTAAAATACACTAGGCCTTGTTGTGTGCTGTGAAATAGAAATGCATTCGGCCAGAAAATGCCAGAATATAAATAAAATGAAGGAGTAGGCCTGCTGCTTTCTGGATCACCTTGTATAAAAATCAAATTCAGTTTGGCTGCTTATTAATTCATAAGCCATTAGTAACACATTTCAGCTACAAAACATCCTCTGACACAAAGGCCAAAAAAGTAGGGCGCACTCAGGAGGGGCATATGGAAATAACATTTTACCATGCTCAATTGAAACAGAGATGCAGAGAAATGGCTCAGAGCATCAGCCTGAAGGATGCAAATGGAGGGACAGGTTTATGCAACGTTAGCTCCCTGCTCAAATAATAATACAACCATACAGGAAATGTAATCTGTCATTAGAGTGAACACGGTCAGACACACATGATCCCTCACTAGACGTGTGTGCGCGCTCCGAATGCACATGCACATAAAGGGCTTGCATTCTCCCTGACTTTCAGAAACACACAATAAATACAAAATAGTTTTTTTTTACATAATGTCTATTTATCAATTTCACTGAACCTACAATATACATATATGAAAAATCCTGCACATTACTCTACATGAATCAGTGATTGGGATCATCATTATTATTATTAGTAGTAGTAATGGTATTAGTATTATTAATAAAATAGTATTAGTAATAGTATTAGTATTATTGTAACATACAGCTATGGGTATTTGCTGTACTATTTACTATACCATATAAGTGCATGTCAGTTAAAAATGATGTATGTATAAGTGTACTTATGTGGGATATTAGAAAATGCCACTATAGGAATTGGTCTTCAAAGTGAGCAATGGTTAGGGTAATTGTTTATGGCTAGGGGAAGAAGATGTGGAGAGGATGTTAATTCCATGTCTTAAGGAATAAAACATTAATATGTTGCCATTTAATGCTGGAGGAGATATATTCTAGGGTGTAATGGTTCAGCAATGATTTTACTGCTTTCTTCTTCATGCTAGAGGAGTACAGCTCTGTGAGGAGTAGTAGCTAGTGTGGTTTTCTCTGTATATTGCATCATGCATTTACAAAGTTTATAACTAGATTGTGAGTCGATTATTTATGCAGATTCACCTTTAATATATTTCAGGCTAAAAGAGGTTTTCCCAAGGTTTTGTAACTCAAAATTACTTTTCTTAATTTTTTTTTTGTGTTGTATATGGTTCAGCACTTCATAGGCCTTCATTCAAAAGGCTATGGCCTGCACTGTCACTATGTGTCCAGATGGGGCAGTGTTTCCACAGAGGAGCAGGTGTTAAGAGCATCTCATTTCCCCATATAAACACCTCTCACCGTCTCTGTCCATGAATTATTACCACTGACACCAGTCTCCTATTTATTTTTTAAATAGACCAAGCAGACCGCACCATCCAAAAGTCAGGGAGTTGCAGAGCATGTGTGTGTATGTGTGCATGTGTATATGAATGTGTACAGCACATTGACACAGGAGTCATGAATAAGTCACATGGCCCCTGGACCTTCCTCTGAGGGTTCAGGGCTTTTGAGATGTGCTTCTTTCATCTGTCTAGGCCTGCAGTGTCCTGGAGAATCACCGTGCATTCAGATACTGCACACAGCATATGTTTTCGAACCAGACAGAGAGAGATAGAGAGCACAAGCGTGTCACATAGTACTCGTAGATCAGAACGATTTTTCCACTCTCGTGGGATGGCACCGTTCAGCAGGAGTGTGCAGCAGTACCTTTTCAATTAGAGGTGTGAGGTGAGCTCATCCTCAGTTCAAATAATGAGTGCAATTAAGCAATTAAGAAGCCTGCAGCTGCTTGTGTCCTATTTAACCTCCTGCAAATGAGCAGACACTTGGGGATACACAGCTTTAACGCTTTCTTCCTATTTGAATGCAGTAGATGAGAAATCAAGGTCATGAGTGAAGGAATCTATTTTAGCATGTCCTGATATTTTTGGAAGAACTTTCCCAAAACGTGGTTTGGGGCAAAGAAAAAAAAATGTGAACATCACATAGATTTTGATTTGAACGTTGTCCCATCTTTTTAAATCACAAACTCCAAAGGGATTCTCTTCTGCTGTTTTGTTGAGTAGCTGCAGCAATAAATCACTGGACAGTACAGATGAGATGTTTGGCATTTGTCAGGTAAAAGAAACTCTAAGCTCACCTCACCTTCAGACATAACACGAGTTTTTAAACTATTGACTGCACAGGAGTTGCACACTTCAAAAGGTCTCCATAACCTGTTTGCCGAGCAGAACCTCTCCCTCTCCAGACCTGAGTCTTTCATTATTGATATGTTTTTTTTTCTCAAGTTCCTTTCTGACCCACTACATTAAATAAACCATTGTATGGTTCATGAATGATTATGAAAGAGCAGCTCATAAGCAGTAGGAGGTGTACACTCAGCACAATCTGTTCTGGTATATAATGTCAATGCCAGCCATCCCCCCACCCTCCACCCCATGCCCTGCAGGCGTATTGGCGGAACTACCAATGGATGCTAAGCTTTTTCCGACAAAGCTCCGCAGATAAAGAATCTTCCTTTTATCCCTGCTGCAAATCAATTCTGGGCCTTACAGCAAAATCCCATAAAATAACTTCAAACACCAGTACTTACTCCAAAAATTTGTATTATAGCTATATTGCTTTGAAGCCTGGTGACTGAAGTTTTGGACGAAAAATGATTTAAGCTTTATCTGCTAAGACAACGGCATGTCAGCACTTCACCTCAGCATTTTCTTTGACATATCAACCTCAACTCTCTCTCTCTTGCTCTCTCTCACTCGCTCTATGTTACTCTCTCTCTCTCACTCTAATGGGTGTTACCTTTCCCGTACTCCAAACCACTGAGGCCTTGTGGGAAATACAAATGCTGCTTGTTAAATGAATGGATGATATAAATGCAGAGAAAGATTAGAGTCCTATTGCACCATAAGGCCCAGAATGGTGCTGAAACATTTATTTCTCTCTAGAACCTCCATCATTTCAGAAGTACAAGACTTCACTCATAAACCCCCCATAACATACCACTACTTTTCATCAGGAGGCTGCAGCAGTAGCAGAGATATTGAACTACTCTTAATAGTTCTTGTCAGTTCAAGGCATATACAGTATCCTTGGCAAATTACCCATGATAGCACATTTTGTTGTTGTTTCTACTTTCAACTGCTATCAGCCATGCCATAAGTACCCTTATTAATTTAGGTACCTTCCTTGTCCACATACCATTTGAGCCAAACCGTGGTGGTGGGGTGTGGGGGCCAGTGTTTTGACTGGTTTGACTAAGTCTACGAAGCTACTGATGCAGAATCCGACAGTAGTAGCAGGGAAATTCCATTAACTTCTACCAAAAGAGTTGCCATTGGTTTTCTCCACTGTTCCTGCTTTTATTTCTAATACCACATCATATGACTGCTGGTCAGCATGCATTCACCCTGTAGAAAGTAGTAGGGATTATAGGAGGAAGGATTAGGCTTTCTTAGCTAGTGGTGTCACCTTGTCAGGAGCTGTTACAGGTTCTGGGTGAGGTCCTTGGAACTTTTGACTCTCTCCACAGTTGCATCATCAGTGTGCAGTGGAAATTGATGACCATGTCTCCTGCTGAAGTCAAAAATCCTCACTTCCATTTCATCAACATTAAGAAGCAGGTGCTCTACCATCTGCAAACTGTGCTTTGTGCAGTATGCTTTGTTCTGTGCTTTGCACTCTTGTTAACATAGTTAAACATGTAAACGAATAAGAGTTCATTAAATTCATCAAACAATATGATTGCGAATTGAACTGGTGAAGGGGATGAATTAGGACAGTGTAGTTTTCTCCAAACTTATTTCACTGGAAATAAACCAATCTATTCTGCCTTAGTTCTTTTGATTTGGTTGGGAAAATGTCCATCATCATTCTTGTGTATTATAAAATCTATATCTATTTACCCTATCAAAACCCATTTAACTGGAAACAACTGCTATATCAGGGAGAATACCATTTCTGTGATTTTTCCACATCTATAGTGGTGTCGATAATTTTGGGCATTAGGATTAGGACATTAGAATTTTCAGTCTATAATTACCAGTGTAACCTCTGCCTCCTCTCTAATCTCAGCACTATGATCCCCAAAACTGCAAGCTAATGATAGTGGTCTGTTAAGACTGACGTTCTCTCTTTGTTATGAGGACAGTAATTTGCTCCCCACTAGCTTGCATCTCACACTCAAAAATTGAGCGAAACAATCTGCAACAATCTCAACAATTTCATAGCTCTGCCAACGTAAACGCACATATTGCGTACATGCATATATTGTGTAAACCTTATTTTTGGTCTTTCGTACCTATTGAATAGACACATGTCACCAGATATCCACCAATAAATACAGTATTTATGTTGGCCTAGTTTGATCTGTTAATGGTACAGCTTGATGACTTGTGCCAATCAATAATTACATTCTTTTGGACTACTTTATCCAGAATGTAAGCACTTAACATGCTAGTATGGAATTTGTATGTGCTCATTGAAAATCAAGAAATTAAACGCCAGTGAATTTCATTTTATAAAAGTAATGGAGAAGATATTTAAGAAATTCAAGTGACTTATAACTGATTTGTATTGGATTAATGATGTGTCTAAAGTGTCTAAAGTGTCTAAAGGTCTGGAATTGGGAACATTTAGGTGAAGACACTTCAACGCTAAAGTGGACTCCTCATACAGAACAAGAGAGAATGATGTGTTTAAAGCACTTGGGTAACTGAGTACAGGTGAGCTTTGCTTTGAGCCAGTAGACAAAAATATTTTCCATTCCAAGCAGCCAGTAAACATACTTGTCATATATGCAGCTTGTGTGTTTATATTTTTTATGTGTATTTTTCTATTTCTTTACTTGTGTCAAGATGGTACCTCAATTTCTTTATGTGCATGCATTACATACTACTTGTACATTTTTAGTTGAGTGATAGCGCAATCCTAAAAACAGCTCGGTGACATGAAAAGCATTGTGTTTTTCAATTTGGCACATCATGTGTTGTTAGACAAATCAACCAATCAGAGGGCAGAGATAGGTTTAGACAGAGACATGGCAATGGCAAGCAGCCTGGCTTAGACCCAGGAAATAATTGACTGGCTAATGGTGCGAGAGGCTCTGATTAATGCGGGGCAAGTTGGCAAGGCTCGTCCTGAACGGCAGCAGTGTGACGGCATGGCATGGCTGCCACCGGAGGCTTTTGACATTTCTGCTCTCAGAGCAGTCAACCGCTGATCGCTGATGTGCAACACGGCATCGGTCTGGAGCCAAAATAGACACTATTTCAGCAGGAATAAAGAATAAGTGACACACCTAAACCTGAAAAGGTGTTTGTTTGTTTGTTTGTGTGTTTAATTTTTTTTGCCATGCTAATTTCTAATCTTGAACTAACAGCTTTTTCACTGATGACACATTACTGTAAATTATGGTGCAGTATGCTAATGCATAGCATCCATGTCTGGTGTGTAATAATTATCCCAGTGAGAGGGAACCTTAAGGGGCTTGTCTTGCTGGTGCTGTAGCATGGTGTGCTGTGAGTCTCTGTGCTTTTTGAGAGGCCTTGTCAATTATGCAGCCTTCTCTCGCTCTCCTGTCAGCTCCAACGCCCTTTGATCAGACCGTCCGCTCAGGTGAGGAGGGTCTGGGCCAAGAGAGCCGAGCAAAAGCAGGAGAGCACTCGTATGCTAGCTGACACAGCTACACACGGTGTAAATGCCATCCCAATCTCCTTAACAGGCAAACAATGAGGGCAGGCATCATGTGGGTGTGTGTGCGTGAGTGTGGGGAGTGAGGGTGGGGGGTCAAAGTTGTCATTGTGCTTGACAAAGCGAAGGAGGCCCATCAAACAACACATCCCATCTGGTCACATTGGACTTAGTGAGCATGGAATAAACCCCCAAAAGCTGAGCTTATTGTCTCCTGTAAAAATGAATCTTACTACACGCTCTCTCTTCTTGTGAGCTCACACAAAGCCTTGGCTCATGCTACATCCGTGCTTATGATATCATGTACTAAAGAAAAACTGGGGATTTATGGATTTGTTATTTAATTTACTTACAGTAACTGTATATTTCATTACATATCAGTGTGTTGGCTTTTATGGCCTTGTTAAGATTAATACTATTAATATTATTTAAATGTTGTAAAACAGCCGCCGGTATTTAGAGCTGGTGTTTCATGCCCACATTCAACCATTTTTACTGTGCCCATTCTTGTCATGTAAACATGTCCACAGAGGCAACATTTGCCTTCAAATGAAGCTTTAATAGCAATGTTTTTATGGCATCCAGTGACACAAAAGGACTACACAAGGCCTCACGACTCAGAGAGTAAACACTTTTGGACAGCAATTCCCAGAGTGCTTCTGGATACAAACTAAATCATAGAAATAAACTGTCACTGATTCACGCGCCATGGTGCCCAAACGTCATCGAGGACATAGTAGAAGTCACCGGCTGTTCGTATAAAGCTTTGTCACCTAAATGCAATGTGATGTACACTGATTTTCCGTACATCATCTTCTCAATTATGGAATGTGAGCTAAATCAATTGTGATGGCTCCCAAACACCGAACCTCCTGCTTGCTCCCATTACTGTTTGTGTACAATGAAAAATACATTACATGAATACAGCAACTCTGTTTTGTGACAAAGTCCACTATGCACTGATTTCAAAGTTCTTCCTGTGTGAAAAGCTCTTTCTGAGACTCAAGCAAAAAGTTTCCAATCATCTTATTAATCATTTATGAACTCTAATATTTTTTTTACTTCTAGAAACTAAAAAAAATGTAGAAATATAATTAACCAACCATAATACAAACATGGTTCTACTTATGCACACAAGTATACAGTATTCTGCCAAATACAGTGTGAAACTCAAGTATTAAATACAATGACATAAAAATCATCAATCGGATTTCATTCCATGATTGTCTGGATCATCTTCTCACTTCATTTGATTTGTAACAAAAAGTACTTTGTCAAATTTTATTGTTTTTTCTTTAACCAGTAGCTATAAAATATAACAGGTGGGTGGAGGCCTGGCTCAAGTCACCTTACAATCAGCTAGATTTGCAGTTTTCATTCACCTCCACATTTGGAGGTGTGCCTTATCCAGAGTGACATACTGTACAAAAGAGCTTTTCATTAATTTGTATGAGTTGCATTGGTTTCTGGATGGTAAATTATAGCTAAGGAAGTAAAATCTCAATACTTTGATGCATAATAAATCACATATCAACATCTCTGATCAAATCTGCAGCCCACTGATGAGAATGAAAATAAGAGCATAACAAAATAAAGTTCAATGGCAAGGTCTATCTAGCAAAATCTGTGTCTGTGTAAAAGAAGAATGGATTTGAATGTACAGTATGTGTATATGTATTACTTACCATTCTATATAATAATATAATAAATATATATATATAATAAATATATATATATATATATATATATATATATATATATATATATATATAGATATATAGAGAGAGAGAGAGAGAGAGAGAGAGAGAGAGAGAGAGAGATTTCTAACTAAGGAGCTGTATTAAAAGAAGACAAAACAGTAAAATCTACCAAAACTAAAATTGTAATTAAAAAAAATTACAAAAAATTAGACAGAAATGCAATGGGAAAAAATGACTGAAAACACTAAATAAATACTGATCGTAAAACAAAAATGAGTATGAAATGTAAAGAAAAGCTGAACTGAAAAAAGCTGCAGGTTAACCATGTTAGAAAAGCATGTCTGATGAATTGCAAAGTGCCCTAGTGGACTGTGGCACGTTTTGATTCAAGGTTGGAGCAGAGAGCATTAGCCTGGGGCTCTGTGTGTTTCAGTAACTCTGTAATGCTCTTGAGTCCAGTGTAGCCTGGTTAACCTGCTTTAATGAGCTGTAAGGCATCGTTAATGCGGATGTCCACTTTATTGTATCAGACAGGCACAAGCACAAAACTGTACGAAGTTGATTAGCAGCAGTTTTAATATTGCCAGTTCCACACAATGTGGCTTTAGACACTTAGTATGTTCCGTAGTATGAAATGTATTAGTCTTTTGAGTCTTTTGAGTCTTTCAATATGTGTTTATTTACATGCTCTGTGTTTAAGTGCTGGTCAGAAACAAAATGACTTCAAACACAGAGACACAACTAAATACCCAGACCAAACAAACTCATCTAGAGAGATCTACGTGTGCACACCATCGTAAAAAGTCACAATAAAAACCAAAAGCTAAACATGTGGTTTGGAGCAGTTACTAAAAAGTGCTGTGAAGACACTGTGCAGTAGCAACAAAGCAGTCAAACTACCAATGATGAATTCATGCAACTCAAAAAGGCTAACTTGTGACATTAACAGTGATATGTGTGTTAATAATTAGGACAAATCTCTGAGAGTACGTCTGTAGTAAAAGACAGTGAGCGAGTGAGAAAAGCAAGGAGACAGAGACAGAAAGGTAGCTGTCTTATCCGGTTCCTTTGAGGAATGTCATGTGAGTGTTGAAGAAAAAAAGGACTGATGGAAACGCTCTGTAAACACACCATTACATGGAGGGTGTGTGTGTGTGTGTGTGTGTGTGTGTGTGTGTGTGTGTGTGTGTGTGTGTGTGTGTGTGTGTGTGTGTGTGTGTGCTTGCTTGCTTGCTTTCGGATACATCAGTCTCACGCTGGGATTGTCAGGGTTGCACACACACAATGGGCCTGCAGTATGCCTTCAAATAAATTGTACTATATGAAACACAACTGCTAAAAAACGAAGGCTGATTTTCAACCACACAAACCAAAACTCAGTAAAATGATTTTTACATTTTTGTTCAATGAATAATTGTTGAAAAAAATGATGGAATAGGTAGAAAAACCTCCTCCCTGTCTTGACATTCTAGTCAAGTTGATAGCAGTGAAAACATTTCTTTCACTTCTCCTTTACTTTTCTTTCTGAACTACATTTCTATCACAAACATTCTTTCAAAAATATCAAAATAAACGAATGTGATATGTGACGTGGGGAAAAGTGGAGCTATTACGATTAAAGAAAGACTGTTACGGCTTTCAGCATCACGATGACTGTTACTGTGAGTTTGAGACAAATAAAAGGTGTCGTCATGCAGAGTTCAGCCTAACAAGCGGAATATAGAAATTCTGAAAGTGTCTGATGCAAAACTATTTGAAAGCGACAAATGTCAGATTGAACCAAAAACCAGTGTCGCCTTCGGATGTCTACTGTGTGGATTGAGGGAAAAGGGAACGAGAAAAGCAAAAAGAGAAATAGATCGGAGTGCAAAAGGGCTTGTGTGTTTGTGAAAAAGACGTTTACTCCTCTGTGCCTGGAAGTCAGGCTTTACGAGATCTAAGCTTGTCAGAGAACGAACGCCCGAGTCTCATGCAGCCTATATTATTCAATGTAGCACACACAGGCTCCTGCATCACCCCACCATTCCTATTAATTGACCATCTGTGAGGTCATGTATGCAGAAGAGTGTAGTTAGTGCTTTCCTCTGAGCCCTGTGTTGTTGTATGATCAGCAGTTTGAAAAGATATAGTGGCTTCTCCTGTCTAGAGGTAGCTGTTGAGTGGTACATGGAAAATTATACGGGAAAAAAAAGAATTTCTTCTACCCGTGTTTCTTGCTTAGCTGATCCTCTACCCCCCCCCCCCCCATACAAAAAAGTTAAAAATAATGATATAAATATGACTGATAGAAAAGGAAAAATCAAAAATCAGTTTTCAGAAAAATATTTTTAATTTCCTTATTTCACCAACAATAAAAAAAGCCTTGGCATTGGTTGCATAATAAGATCCGTTGCCATGTTATATAGGTAAAAATTAAAACATTGCTACATTGATACGCTTCTTTTAAATTTCTGCATATTTACCCATCACCCATTCATCAACGATGCTGGGTAGCAGAAAGAGGGCAAGAGTTTGGAGTTAACAGTGACTTAGGATAGAGAAGCATCTGTCAGCAGCATGACATCTCATTTCACCCACTGTCGTCCGATTAACCCAAACTGCTGCATGCTATCAGCCATAAGGATCAGAGAGAGGTGGGAAAAATGCAATCACCAGGCTTAGCCTGTTCCCGTCGCGCTGCTTCCTCCAAAAACAGACTTTAGAGGAGAAGAAGCAAGAGATGGGAAAGGGGAAAAGTGAATGTGAGAGAAGAAAATACCAGGAGAGGCAGAGACAGCGGCTCACACATGGTCAGCTTATAGGGGATACAAACCCACAGATTATGTTAATCTTCCTTCCTTTGTCCCACGCGAAATGTTTTCATACTACGCCTTTTATCTGTGGAGGAAGGGATGTGAACCTCTTCAGTGGGTGACATGGGCACTTTCTGTGTGGTTTCTGGGTAATTAGCGCCAGTAGCAGGCCCCTTTCTTTTGCTCTGTTCAAGCTTATGGTCTTCTTAGGAGCGGCAACAGAGGATTTAGTCCCTCAAACGCTTTGCTGGGAGTTTGAGGAGTGATTCCCAGCACCAGCTCCGAACACACCAACCATCTGCTGCTGCTGGAAGGATCAAACTCCTCTGAGGCTCCATGACAGCACTGACAATCAAATGGACAGCTTAGGTTCAGACAGGTGACCAAATTCATTAGGGCAAGAGATAACACTTTTACAGACTCAGTTTCAGAGTCAGAGGAATTCATTAAACTCTGAATCACACTTTCACATAAATGTTAGAACTAAATTTTAGTAGCTGTCAGGTTTTGTGTGATTTTTGTTTCCTTCGAAGAAGATTGATTGAATCTGTTAATGGTATGAGCCATAATTGCTAAGTTGAATGAGCTTGTATTAAATGTAACACCCAATTAAGGTTAAGGTGTGGGGTGGAGTTGTTGCTTGTAGCATTTCTACCACATTCATATAAATGTGATAATTGTGTGTGATCATGTCACCACCACAACAATTGCTAACATATTTTACAGAGTTGTATTTAATCGTTTATTGATAACTGCAGGGAATACTTTATAAAGTCTGTGAAGGAAAGTTATATCTATACCCCTGATATAGTTGTTCTTTGATTTGTCCCTCATAAACAGTACATGCAGTTTTCTCATCACACCAAGTTACAAGTAAAACCCATTGTTGAAACCATAAACCATTCAAGATACAATAAGAAATAAGAAAGGGGGAAGTTTATGCATCTACAATGAAGCAATGATACTAATTAGATTTTTTTCTCTACAAAATAATAAACACAGATTAAGCACAAATTTTCTGTTGCAAAAATAATGTTTGCACTATGTCATATATATTCATCATTGACACAAAGCTTCCAAATAAAAAATTATTGTAGAAAATAAAAAATGTTCAGAAAATATTCTGTTAAAATATGATGGACAGATTGAAGCCAGGCTGAATAAAAAAAAAAGTTCTACACCTAACAATTTTCTGCTCCTTCATGGTTTGAAAGACAAAATTGCAACTTTTACAAGATGACCTTTAATCCTTTCTCGAGAAACTAAATGACAATCTCTGGCCACCTCTGCTGCTAACAGATGCATAGAAGTCATCGGAGGAAATCCCGCAGTGATGCAGCTTATTTGCACCACAGCATCTTGGCCCATTCAGGTGTGGGTCAAAGGTGCTTCTAAGATAAAGTACCATACAAGGAGATCAGTAGGGCCGAGCTGTGGCACTCAAATCAGACCAGAAGAAAAGAGTGAAAGCGATACGTTTCTCAGGCATGAAACACAGCTCCAAAAGTTGCTTCATCTTCAGGGGCTTCATTTTGTCTTGTTCTGTTCTTCTGCTCCTTTTGATGTTCTCTCTTTTGACTTAAAGTTTTTTTCTTACTTCAACGATGCCTCTCCTCTCCTCTTGATTCCAAAGATTGAAGCTTCTTTCTCTCTTTTTTGTGGCCTGAGCTGTTTCTGATTGTCCCTGTCACGGGTGCTTTGTCTTACACAGGCCTTCCCTCACCCACGTTAAGGAGAAGGGGGAGGAACTGCATCAAAGCCTGGCTGAGATGGACTCACCGCCACTGGATTAAGGTCTTATTTTCTGCATGATAAAGTAGCTACCTAGGGGTGGTATTAACTTAATATGTGAAAGAATGTTATTGAGAGGGAATAAAGTGTCAAAAAAAGCCCTGTCATTCTCTCTGTAATGTCCTAATCCCGTGGCCAACGCAGGGTCCTTGGGCTGGCGTCTGCGTTAATCCCGCCAATGCCCATCTGTATACTCCCTTCCTTTTAAGCTGTTTAAACTTCTCCTAAACTCAATTATTGCCCCTGAGAGAGCAAGATGGCATGTTAAGTTACGTGAAATGGGATTCTACGAGGACCAAAAGAAAACCCAGTGTTAAAGCATGGAGGTGTCAATGCCACCAATTTGAGTCGAGCTAAACAGATTAAAGGCAGAGTCTATGGCCGTGAAAAACAACGTGACAGTGAGCTAAAGAGAGAAGGAATCTCACTTGCAAACTATCATCTAAACTGCTAAAGCAACTAATCACAGTGGATCTGAGAATCTGTGCCCTGGCATATATTTACATCTTTACACCTCACACAGAGTGTTTGCTGAAGGTTTCAAACATCCGGGGTGCACAGAACCATCTCATTTACGAGACAAGTCTGGTCCCACAAGCAATATGACTCGCAGTAGTAGTCAACTGAAGAGTTAGCATGTAACCCTGTCTACTTTGTCCTGATCTAGACTGGTGGTGGATGTACTTTTAAGTCCCCGGAAGCCACTTTCAAAATGTTTTAACTTAAATCCTTGTTTGGGTTTAAGAGGTGCTAGCAGTCTGCATCATGCACTGCAATTTCAACCGGAAAGATGACACGCTTTACAATAGCTCACAAAATGGAAGCGTTTTCATCCCTCAGTAGAGTACAGGATATTAAATTCTGTATGGAAAATTCTAGTTTTTATTGTAATTATTTTGAAATATATTGAAAGCAGTGCATATATTCTCGTTCATTCTATTATAGTGACTCATATAGCTGATAAAGCATTTCACTACATTATATCTTGTACTATGTTTGGTTATGTATATGACAAATAGAATGTGAATTCAATTGTTTAATTGAACTCAACTGTTCAATTAAATCTACCGAAAAAAGTAAAAAAAATGCACCTGTCTATACCTAGAGATCATCTTTTATTGTTATTTGTGTCCTTTCATTAACACTTTATAATAACAGTACATGAATAATCATGCACTGATACCTTAATTAGTACCTATTTAAATATTAACTAATGTTCAGTTAAAGCATGTGCTGATTACAATCTAATGAAGATCTAACCATAACTATAAGTCTTATGAATTTGTAACAACCACCTGTTAGTACATATGTTAGTTATTGTATTAATTAGCATATTGAGATAAACAAAAATCATACTTTCACATCTAATTGTGCACAAAATAATCTTATAAAACACTGGATTTAAATGTTAATAGATTATAGTGTCTGCTAAAAGAATAAAAGCTACAGTTTTTATTTCATTCTTGTGGGTAAAAGGAGCAGTATCCTGAACCCGAGCCACCCAGAGCACATACTAGTACTACAATGGAATTGTAAGAAAGATAAATGAAATTATTTGTGTTGTGAATTTTTCTACATTTAGCAAGGAGGATCAATATCAATTATGAAAGTAATCCAGTGCCATCATATATTGTATTTGTATGCAGCTGCATAGGGCAAATTATGTCAAGATGAAATTATACATTTTTAATTCATATTCTTTCGTATAGAAAAAGTTTGATTAAGATATCTAAGAAACATGTACAAATGTGCTTAAGATGATCGTTATTCACACACCATAGAAAAGATAAGTTCTTCTTTAGTTTGTAATTAGTACATGCCTTAAGTCATCAATGGTTCATCTTCAAGTAAAAATTAATTTGTGTATTAGTGCATGATTAATCACATGCTTTTATTCTAAAGTGCTACTGTACACTTTCAATCAGTGACAAGCAAAAGGATGCAAAAGCTAAAAATACCAAGAATATATAATTGTTTTACTTCAAAACTACTCATAGTGAAGTAGTGCTTCAATTAGATTCCCCAGTCCTGTGCTGTCTGAGTAGTGAGGATAACACATAATGTGTAAAGAAACTACAGTATATCACACTCAGGTGTTAGCTGTAAAGAGACAATAACAATTAACACTGTGTGCTAGCAACAGAGTGTATGAATTCCAGTTTAATTAAATAGTGGTACAACAATTAAAAAAAGATATAAACAGTGTGTTATAAGGATACCTACTGTATACTGTCTGCACTTTAAAATTTTCATCTGCTCCCCAAAAAGAGAATAGTGAGCATATAAAAGAAAGTCAGTATTCTGTTGGTTTATATTCTGTACTCAAATCTTTCTGGCTATGTCCATCCTTACAATGTGTTGGGGAGACTAAGGGCAAATGTCCTGCATGTGTGATATAATTAAGGTATCATTCAGGGGCTTCCTGCCCACTGGAAACATTACACATTGTCATCTAGTGGCACCTCCAGCAGTGACTACTGTAGTTCACTCAGCTCAAGCTCATTCTGCTAAAGCCTTTTATGCACAAAACACCAAAGGGATATTTCTTAAATAAATGCTTTCAACAACTGTTCATTTCAAACCATGCAACTGAATCAGAAAAAGGAAAAAGGAAAATTTCCCTAAATTATCAGATTTTCAGTTGGATACTAAATACAATAGTCACATAGTACTAAATACAATAGTCTCTCTCTCTCTCTCTCTCTCTCTCTCTCTCTCTCTCTCTCTCTCTCTCTCTCTCTCTCTCTCTCTCACACACACACACACACACACACACACACACACACACACACACACACACACACACACACACACACACACACACACACACATTTCTTAAAATTTCTTGTCTTAAAATCCTACAAAGTACAGTTAAAACTAAAATGTGTAGAATCGTTGCCCGCACAATAGATTTACAGCACTTGATAAACAACTTTTGAGTATCGCTAACACTAGTGTTTATTATGGTTAAACTAAACCAAGGATTTTTTAATTGATAGGTGAGACTTTTTGGTGACATGGTTTGTGTTTACTTGTCCCCTTCAAGGGAACTGTCACTGTAAATTAATGCAATATTTTTTCTGACTGATAACCTGATCAAACAGTCCTATAGTTCTCTAATTTCATATACTATCATAAATAATATGCCACGGCTTTCAGAGTCACCAGATCTCAACCCAATTGAAAACCTATGAAAGTTATTTGAACAGTATGTTAAATAGCATGACCTTTTCTTTGACAGATGTAACTTAACATCCTTCTCTCAGTTTGTAGAGACTGTATAAAATAGTTTTTGAAAAATCTTTTAAAATTAACATTTTTAGATATATTCTACTGCAAGCATAGACTAGATATTAGCTTTTCATTAAGCTGCCCTGATATGTGTAAAGGTCAAGAGAAACCATTTTGAGGCCATCATCTTTACAGAGTAACACTTACCTTCTCTCCACCCACTTCCTCAAAAATCTGGCACTGTGAAACGTGCTGGCCGGGAGAAGCAAAACACCCTTGTGACCTCAGTGACATGGTGAGGCAAGAGGTCATGTTTTTCTCTTAGCACTCTTTGCTATGAGAGAACACTGCACCTGACACGCTGTACAAGGACATTAACCTGGAGAGAGGGAACAGCCATGGTGAGTGTGCTCAGATTAACAACAACAGAAAAAAGGAGGACACCTGTGTCACTGTGTGTTTGTGACAGAAGAGAGCTCAGTCACATGACCCTGTCGGTATTGAGGGGTTTAGACCACATCCGCTTGCACATACAGTATTGGAGAGAACATGATTTAAGGTAAAATGGCTTAGCTTAAAAGCAGTAAAGAGGCTTTTAACTACCAGTATTTATTTGCAATTGTGTCCTGATTTCAGTTTATTTACACAGAAATACAAAATCTATGCATTCCTGAAGGATTTGATATCCTGCCAGTAAAAGCAGAAGCTGTGCCAAAACCTTTACAGAACAGATCTACTACAGTCTGATCTACTGTTAATCTGCATCAATTTGTCTGCATTTTCCATAAGGTCATACATGTGATATAAGCTTTAGATTTCTCTCATCTTTGTTAATCTCTGTTCATCCTTTTGCCACTAACAGTCCTGTGCTAGTGGTCTAGGTCTAGGTGGCCTACCAAAAAATGCAGGTCTTGGTTGGCAAAATCACTACAAAATCTGACAATGTCAACAATTCAATTTTAAGCATGAATTAATAACAGACTGTGTATTGAAGTTTCCCAGTATACATTAATTTGAAAGTTTTTTAAAACTACTACATTTTTATAATATAATACAATACACTATAATTATAGTAATAACCCAACTAAACAGGCTTTGAATATACACTGCTCCTCTGGTTGCATGTTAGGCAGATGCATGTTACATCTCACAAGTGAGCTGTGTCTCATTTATTCACATGAAGTCAGGCTTTGCAACATTTTCTGACATTTTATCATGTTATATTACAGTATTTGCTGATGTATTGTTAGGTTTGCTAAGGCAGAGGTTAGAAGGCATACACATAAGAGTTCAGCTGGCACAATGAGCTGATTTTGTGTGTGTGTGTGTGTGTGTGTGTGTGTGTGTGTGTGTGTGTGTGTGTGTGTGTGTGTGTGTGTGTGTGTGTGTGTGTGTGTGTGTGTGTGTGTGTGTGTGTGTCTGGGCCTGTAATGACTGGGCAGAGAGGCAGTGGAGCTCACACTTATCCTGATGCTCATTCCACCACAGACACGGCGTTGTCTTCCATTAGAATTCAGCATGGCCGGGAGCATTCATTTTACAACACTTGTCAGAGTATAGATCCCTCATTAGCCCTGAGTCTGCAGCAAGACATGAACATGAGCCCTGTCAAAGGCAGCAGGAGAATAACATTTATGTGCATTTCTCATACTGGAGCCCAGCAAGTGAGTGGTCTTTCAGAAAGAGCTTATAACATGATAAGAATTAATGGGTGGAACACAGGAGTGAAGTAAGGAAGAATAAAAGTAATGACCTCAGGATAGTCCAAATAAGGGAGGACGAATGCACATCACTAACTGACCACTCAACCTGTGTCATGTTTATATATATATATATATATATATATATTTTTTTTTTTTACTCTATGCTTGGATATTCCTTTTGAAGTACAGTAATTTCTCTGTCTTTGTAAAAAAAATGCACGTTTACACTGAAAATTGCAAACACACTGAGAAGGCTGCTTTCAACTCAATTCTCTGGACATCACAAACCCAGAATGGGCAAATGACAAGACATTTTTGTATTCAGTTCTGCAGAAAAGTGTATTTTAGCCTGGAGAAGTTTTATATTGGAGTACAGTCGCATGTCTGCCTGACATTTCCAGTTTGAGAATGGAGACATATGTGCATATATTGTATGTTGTATAAATAAAACTTTAAGAACATCAGTCTATTTCTCCAAGGAGGAGATTAAACATGAAACAGAAGTAATAGATTTCTTTGAACTTTGAAGCTTATGTGTTTTAATGTTCATTTTAGTTCTGTTTAATCCTATTTCTGAAACATATGGATACCTGACCTGGGGACTCAAACATCTTACACCCTCTTTATATAAATGTTAATATGCAGCTTAATAAATGGCAGCCTAATGGTTGGAAATAACTATAAATTTTGACAACCTTAGAAAAGTTAACATGTGTAAATTTCATCTGAAAAACTTAATATCATTTAGCACAATTTCATTTTGGATCACTGTTGATGGATATTCTTAATATACTCCTTTTTTTAAATAATTTTAATATCTAATATTACTACTGTCATACAGACCTGACCCTAAGCCTAGATTTTCTATAACATTCATTTGCTTGTTATAATAAGTAGTTTCAATACTACTACTTTCAATTTATTAAAAAAAAAAAATTCAAACTGTGTATTTTTTGTTATGGTGAATTTTTCTGAGATTTTTATTTCATTTTTAAAAATAATTTTTGAAAAAACTTTGTCACAGTCAGAGGTAAAATCTGTGACCTTAAGACCTCCAACAAGGGAGAGTCTTCAGGATAAAGGTCATTGTTAGTTAGAGAGTAATATATGGAGAAGATGTGGGTATAACAAACAAAAATGATGTGGGTATAGCCATGCACAACCATGTTTATAGCTGCTCTAATATAAGAAATACTTATAAACAGATCATATTTTTAATGATTCAAAATAGTTTGCATTGGCAAATTGATGTGGTGTAAGAGAAATAAAACACTTTGTATTGGATGTTCTGTTATTGGAAAATAATCAACATGTGTCATAAGGTTAAACTTTCTGTAACAGCACACCCTGTCATGTTTTATTCCTTACATACTGCTTATAATTAATGCATATAAATTGCAAAGGAACAAATTGTAAACTAGGTTCAGAAATGCATGTTTGGAAAAGTCAGTCAGAAGTGCTGAGAAAAGGTAACTAAACTTTATTAATACTCATTCTGTTAAAAGTGACCTGAGTCCGTCAAGTGTCTATCATCTGCCCAGTTCATCTATTTCTTATTAAAGATTCTTGCTGTGAAAGTCAACTCTTATTATATTCTCTCATGACAGGCGAACATAAAGACACTCACTGCTATGACATAAAAAATAAGTTACATTTTATTTGAACCCATATTTTCTAGACCATTGCATATCGCTGAGCCAAATATATATATATATATATATATATATATATATATATATATATATATATATATATATATATATATACCTGAAATAAACATGTATGTGTAGTGATGAGGTAAAAATACAAAAATCTTTACTTTAAGGTATTATTTTTAAGTGGTTGCTGTTCTTTTTACTTTAGTTTAAGGGCACTGAATTCACTCCCCTGGAATAAAACAAGAGAGAGAGAAATGTCGAGATTGCCCAAAAGGCAAAACATTGGAAAGGCAGTGCAATAACAACAGCAAAAGGATAGGGTAAGTGTAGTGGACCAAAAATGAATCTAAAGACTGAGTTAATGTAGAGGTATTCGTTTTAAACATAATCAAACTTTTCCCTTTGAGGCTTTTCAGTTTGTTGAGAAATAACTGGAGAACAAAAAGTACCGATTACTGGGTTCAACTGATTTAGATCTGGTTCCCCTTCATATATGCTTCTGTTTTATTTTATTATTCACATCAACTAGAGCTGTTCAAATGTTGTTTTTTAGTGAAACTCTGAGACGGGGATATTAGAGAAACCACTGAACCATTTTAGGGTATAATGTTCCTCTCACTACAGCATGGCCAGACATCGTTGACATTCATAAGCTAATATTAGTTGAGGGATGACACTGAAAAAGGGGGAGGATGGGGCATTGTTAGAGAACACAGCAGACCTGTCCACCATATTAATGATCAGCCTAATTGAATTCCACTAATTAGCTGCGTACATGCTTGGCAGGTTTGCTGGCTGGTTCTACATATGCGTGTGGGGGTGACCTGATGTTTTTCTTTTATAAAAAAATGAAATAACATGGAGGTGCAAAACCATCACGGGCCCAGAGGCGCTCTTTGTGGCTGATATAGGTTAAAGGAGGCTCTCATGCTCAGCAATAGGGAGCAAGCAGTGGGATTTAAATACTGATGACATTTACTGTCAGGGAGTGTTAGTGTGCTGTCCTCCTTAGACTAGGCATGAGGCTTATTCAGCACAAGCAGGCCGCAGGGCTGGAGAAATACACACACAGACACAAACTCATCACGAATTGTATATTTATCTATTTATCTATCCCTCCTCCTTTATCATTCTTATCTATCTAATCAACCCTAATGTAACTCTCAGAGCTAGGTAAACTCTCTCTCTGTAGATCTCTGCACATCTTTTATGGTATCTATCTATTTATCCAACCACAAACCTACCCGTATTTTAATCTGTCTTTTTTGTAGCCCGTATCTCTTATGTCTTATGACTGATAAGTCTATTTCAGAAATGACACAGTGTGCATAAGGCTTAACGTCTGTTACTAGTTGGAAACCTTTAAACTTCATTCTGTGATACGCAGCCTCGAGTTAAGATACATTAGACAAGATCCAAACTCATTCTGACTTCTAGCAAAGACGCGACCTTGAGTGAGTAATGTTACTGCACATACACAGCCAAAGGCCTACACATTTATCTTAATCAGGACTGGTTTAAAATGTGACAGTGGAAAACTACATTAACTATGCTATACTTATAAACTATACTGTATAAGGATTATATTACCCATTGTTAACTATTCAATCTAGAGTATGTGTACTGTATAATTGTTGAAAATGCTTTTTATGTCTCTTCTCTTTTCTTGCCAACAGAACATCCTACTGTAAGTAGGGATTTATGCTCCATGTAACGGGGCCTTTGACACACAGACCGTGCCAGATCAGTGACAGTTTCTTATAAAATTAAGCAAGATTGCACAGAGCACATGTCATATATTATACACTCACCATGTAGCCACACTTCTCCCTACAAGCTATGAACCTGTACTTCTCCCATCATGCACAGGGAGGGGGAGGGCCAAACAAAATGCCTAACAGCACTTACATTTAAGCCTGTTTTTCACAACCTTATAACAATGTACACAAGCATAATCTGCACTGTGAAATTTAAACACATTACCATATAGCCCAGGCGGATGGCCACAAGCATACACACATACACACACACTGCAGGGAGGAGAGAGGTTCAGGAAACACATGTTCTCACTAAACCATCTGCTAAACATGAATTGTGAAATAAATAAATATTGAATAGAAAATAATAACAGCTAAACAATTCAACTAACAGGTTCAGAAACCGAACATGGGAAGGGAAAACATTTGTTTGATAATTTGGCATATATCATTCATTTATTAATCATTTACCATACTCAATGCAAGTATGCAAATAAATATATGCTCATTTAATAAAGATTAATCTCAAAAGCCAGAGTTTTCAAATCAGGCATCTATGATTGTCTAAATGGAAAAACTCTAGACATATGCATTTTGATAGAATTTTATTTAAATAATGACACCTTAAGCAAAGATTCTGCATCATTTACCTCTTTCTTACATCTTTATTTATTGTGTAGGATTGCCTAGGATTGTTAAGGTCACTGATTTACCTCTAAAGTCTTAGCTTTCTTCGTCCACTTTTGTTATCACTTTTTTCTGACTAACCTTTTGCGTAGGTTGCTGCTCAGGTTCTTTTTTGAGAAGTTTTTAGGCATATATACTGTCAATGCGGTATTATGCTATTTTAAAGCAAACATTATATGGGTATTTTTTCTAATCAGACCAGACAGGCAAAAAAAAAAAAAAAAGTGTGTGAAAATTCTTCCATGACTGACCTAACGTCTATAGCACTTTAGTGGGTCTCTGGTCTGACAAGATGCCTTAAATTAAATTATTTACAGAAATACATGTGATATGGTAAACTGCAACAGATGATCTGTTACTGAAGACATGCTGGCACATGTTCAAATGTATCGACTCTGTATATTCTATTCAGTTCTGTTTATTTCTAGAGCACATAAACAACAGATGAATCTGAAGTGCCATACAGCTTAAAGTAACTGAACATCAACATTTCAGCACAAGACAGAGTAACATAAAACAAACCACATTAAAAGTAATAAAGGATATAAAGTGTAGAAACC
Source organism: Tachysurus fulvidraco (assembly GCF_022655615.1). Classification (NCBI taxonomy): domain Eukaryota; kingdom Metazoa; phylum Chordata; class Actinopteri; order Siluriformes; family Bagridae; genus Tachysurus; species Tachysurus fulvidraco. The sequence goes on from NC_062522.1 coordinate 13,991,824, forward strand.
TTTCTTAAACTAGACAGTCATATGCCAAGGAGAAAAGAAGAGTCTTAAACAAGAGGTAAATTCATCATTAGTTGAAGCAGCTTTTATTCTTTAGGGTAGCACTATTACTTATATATAGTCTAAGGGCAGCTACTGAGAATGCACAGTCACCTTTGTGTTTTTAATCATAAGCGTGAAAAGCTTAGTAGTATAATCTATTATTAAAATTAAATGTCCCATCTGAAATATAAGGACTAATCATATTGCTACTATACTGTAGAGCCAGACAATGTAGTGCCTTAAAAAATGTTTACATTTCTAAATTCATTCTATACTTAAACAAAAAGCTAGTGTACAGATGCCATGACTAGTGAAATACTGTCTTTTATTCTTGTACCAGTAAGAAGTCTAGCAGTGGCATTTTGGGCAAGCTGCAGACAGGGAAGAAAAGATAGACCCCCATGTAAAATGATTTTGTTTTGTTTACACAGATATTCATTTCAAATCATTGCTGGTTCAAAATTTTCAAACATTCTATATGCATGTAAAAACTTGGGTCCTTTGTTTACTTCTTGTCTTGAACCTTTTCCATATCCTTGTATATGGTTGTTATGACACTAAATATTGACATGACGACTTTACTGAGCAAGACACGACTCATGATTTGCCAGGCATCCGTTCTCACTCTGAATCTTTATCATCATGGACGCATGTTTCTGCCTGGTTTGTGCAGAAGGTCCTTGAAGTTTCTATCAATAAATACTTTCATATACTGATTCACTAGGTCACTGACTAAGACTACTATCAGTATAGCTTCACTTTTAAAGTGATGGTTTAGAACTGATGTGGCCAAGGGGAATCCGACTGTTTTTTAAAAGAAAGCATAGGCTTTCGGTGGGTGTTGGTACGATGTGATTTCCGCACAGTGTTCTGGATGTCAAAGTAAAAAAATTCAAAGTACAGGTAAATGGCGGTAGTAACTATGACTCTTTTAAGGTATCCAAATACCTCATCATCTAATTAGTGATGTGTATGAATGGATGAACAAGATTCCCACTGTCAATATCTACTATGTATCTAAACCACAGCCAAGGGAAACCTTTAAAATGTTTCAGACTACAAGCAAATATCTTGAAACAAGTAATATCCTGTAGGTGAGCTGTATCCAGCTCCCTTGATTTATGCACTGTCTATTAGGTTTTTTTTTTATAGAAAGAGAACATTTTCACCAATTTTGACATATGAAATTACATACTTGGCATATGAGCATGCAATACTCACTTTTTTTTTCAGACATGATCTGTACATTTTCACATATAAGTTCTGAACATTTACTGCTGCCTCACTGGCGTAATGTGTGTCATGTGGCTGAACTGTTTAAGTGGCAGTTTATGCCCAAAATGCCTGTTTAACAGATTTTCCACATTTCATTTCCTTTTGTGAAAATGTACATATGCAGAGACAGAGAGGAATGGATATACAAGCTTTACTCTAGATCTAAAGGAGGAGTAATTACCCTGTCATGGCAGAACAATATTAGGCATGTAAAACTTATATTTAATACCACAAGATTCACTAAATATTAGTTCAGTGACAGACAGACAGACAGACAGACAGACAGACAGACAGACAGACAGACAGACAGACAGACAGACAGATAGATAGATAGATAGATAGATAGATAGATAGATAGATAGATAGATAGATAGATACTTTCTCTTGTGATAGCCTTGACAAACAATGTCAAATTATATAATTTTCTGAAAAAACTATTTAAGAACTTCCAGCTATATCAACATGAGCCATAATCCAGCTTTGGCTAAGGTTTTTGGTGCAGCATTTGGTTAAGGCCACAATGTTTAATTTATGGAACCATTTGAAGTTTGTTTTAGTAGCTACACAAGAACAATGCATTAATGCATATATCTCCCCCAGTCTTATAATGGACCTGTATATTGTATACTTTGTTTGGTCATGTGTTTGTGGGAAAATCAATTCTTTAGTCCAGTGCAATGAGGTCTCTGCACGAACGCATTCCATCAGATAACACTTTCTCGTTTACACCAGCTAACCGATCCAGATTGCTCTCAGATAGGTTTCATTTGGGGTTTGTAAGGAGTGCAAACAGATTAGTGTGAACTAAGCTTGTGATCTCTGTTTTGAAAAGGCGGCAAGAGCTACAAAGATCTTAAGGCCCTAAAGAGAGCAGTGAGAAAGACACAATCCCAAGACAATGAGATGCAACTGGAGCTCAGATTGAACTGTGTCTGAGAATCACACAGGCAGAAGCACACAATTTCAATGTATCTTAAAGAAAAGGAGTTTGATTTGCTTGCTAAGGTATGCTTATGCCTCATCATAAAAGATTTTGGTGAATAAGTACAAATATTTAAACTACATCACAGCTTGCAATAGGAAACAAAGCTAAATTTTATTTAGGAAAGGGCATTTCACTTACCTTTTACTCTCTCTCTCTCTCTCTCTCTCTCTCTCTCTCTCTCTCTCTCTCTCTCTCTCTCTCTCTCTCTCTCATCGTCTTTCCCCTTTCCTATTTCCAGTGGTCACACTGTATTACAGGAGAAACTATTTTTTATCTTAATTAAAAGTTGGTGTGAGACAATCATGACAAGCACATGACAGAAAGCTATTATTTCCTGAATTTTAATCTGGTGCTGGTCATTCTGAAGAAGCAGACCCATGCTGATTTCCTCTTTAACTGTCGCTGCCGTTGGCCAGTGCAATGATTTCTCCTCTCCTTAGGTGGTTCTCAAGTAGAAGTGGAGAAAATTGTCAGAACCTAAATTGGTGGCATTTTGTGGTCTTTAAAAAAAAGGGGTCTCATTAAAACTACCCAAGAAAAGGGCTTCAAGTTTCACTGTCATTAACTGGCGTAACTGTGGATAAGAGGAAGCACAATTATGGATGCGGGTAAATCTTGTTGACAGTTTGTGGCTGATGAGGCGGCACCTTTGGTTTCAGACCATGAGTTGAGTTTGAACTCTTCGTTCTAATGAAGGTTGAAGAAGACTTGTCTTCTTTGCAATGCACCACACTGGACACAATATCTTTCCTGAATCACATTTGTATATAACACATATGTACATGCATGTCTCCCCTTCATGATATATCAGTCCATTATCTCACATGTACTACAGGCTTTGGATTTTTCTCTTATGAGTAAGAAGGTGGTGTGATCAAGCCTATTATAAGTATCAATATTAGAAAATGCTGCATAATAAACATCTTATACTAGGCTTGACCACACCATTTTCTTAGAATTTGTAATCACAATTATTCTTCATCATTTTCATCTGCTTGTATGTTCTAAAAGTTAATGCACGATTTCTTGCAATGACTAGTAGGAAAATGTGCTTATGGCATATAAATTTTTTGTTATATATCATATAATACATCAAAATTTGCAGATAATGAAAAAACAAATCATTTTTATTGTATGTATTACATGCTTACATTCGTCAAAAGATTGCACAGGCACATTTCAAAGCTGTTTAATTTATCCAACCAACTGCTTTTAAATTCAAATTTGAACCGAATATGAAAAAGTGTAAGTTTAGAATCTATTAGGAGGTGTTCTGGTGGTGTTGAGAGGTAAGGTACAGATTGTCTTCTCCTTTAATTGGGCTGTATTATGTGCTTTGTGGAGGGAGTGGGGGGGTTTGCTGTAATTTTCACACATGGAAAGGTCATCTAGCGCAGCATGAATAACAACCTGTCTGACTGTGACTATTAATACATACTGGACAATCAGCTAACCTTCAGCAGACTCACATTATCATTATTCTCATTGTGGAAGTAGAAATGTATATGTGTCAGAATTTTGAAGTCTATAGAATATAAGGAACTTAGGTCTGTACCTATGGAAATTGAATGTGGGGTATTGTCTGGATCCTTTGTGCTCTCCACCCCACCTAACCCGGAGTTACTGGGTGATTAGCGGGAGTCACTTTTATCCTGGTGGGTCTGTCCGCAGCCTCACTCAATCAATAGAAGGATATCAATGGCTCTGGAGGGAGGAGGCCACACTTCAAGGGGACGTAATACCCATGCAAACAGTGGTCCAAGAGAATGCTGAGCGTTGCTTCGCAAACATATTCAAGAGGACGAGAGGCTTTCAATGAAGAGACAATTGACTTGGTTTACGTGGACGAAGCTTTGCACCTTAACCAATGAACTCCTGTTCTTTCAAAGACAGCTCACTCTTTAATAACACAGAACTAGCTGATTCCTGAAATATTTGCCTGGGCTCACTAATAAAGTGGGTTTTGTCCATGGTTTAGGTCAATTTTATTAAATACTAAATGAGCATTTTGCTTGCAAGTTGTTAACAAACATACAACATGTTTATGACAATGAAAAATTACAAATTTTTAAGGTAATTTTTTTTTACTGCAAGCAAAATATAACAAGTAAATTCAGAAGTTTAGAGAAAAAGATACTAAACACAAGCAGTTTAGCAGGCCATCTGAAAGCTCTAAGCAGGATTAAACATTTGAGAATTTGACTAAAGTACTGTAGCTGATTCACCATTCAATTCCTCCTTCAGAAAAAAAAAGAAAGAGAGTACATCTAAATGAAATCACCAAGGTGGTGATAAAAAAGCAAAAAAGCAAAGGAAGCTGTGACCAGGGGTTTTAAGAAATTAGCAATGCTCAACTGGAACGGAAGTGGCACGACGGGACCTCCACACCAAAGGTCCTCTAATCATATGTAACGTCCATCTCTGGAACTTTGCAGAGGGAGTTTACAATAAGCTTAACCCCTACTTTTATATTGCGCTCAGCAGGCTCTTCCCTGCATGTTGGGCACTTTGAACACTATTTTGTTATTCTGATTTCACTCGGGTCCTTAATCCAGCTCTCCCAGTTTCCCAATAAAACACTGCCAGACTCAGAGCTTTCACTCTTCATTCTCGATCCCTGAATCAGCCTCAAAGAAACTTCCGGTCCTTCAGGTTCACTGCCTTAGGTAGCAACTGAACAGCGAAGGACAGTAACTTGTCTAGCTTTTAGCTTAATGCATCTTTATATAGAATGATTACAGTGTTGTAAAAAAATAAAATAAAACAGTTGTAGTAGAATTGGGCCTTGATAAGAAAACTCTCCAAAGATTAAACTGATATCACACAACAGATTGATGTGTTTACAGAGGGGTTTAATTTGCTGGACACCATGGGGTGAGCTGCTAGGAGTTAGGACAATTCTGGACGTTTGGTGGTGGGAAAGGACCGAGGGCATCTGGCCTTGAATTAGTAGGACTCTGTACGCAATTCTCTCTCACTGGCCTCCTCCGACCCACAGAAAGCACTTTAAATAGAGAAACAGGGTTTGATTGCTCTATATTCATCAACATTTTCCCCTGGATGAGCGCAATATGGCGGGCTTAATTAACTTCTCTCAAAGGTGAAGCAGTGCGCACCATCTGCTGTGAGACAATCAGTGCCCTATGCCTCTCTGAATAATCCAGTTACTAAAGATGGCCTTAGTAACAGTCTTTATGGGCAGCCGTGGGGGCCGAGAGTGAGAAAAAGAAAGAATCAAGAAAACAAAACCAAAAAAGCTCCCTAATCATATCCTGAACTGAGACAATTAGCCTTAACTCTTATAGACATTTCACCTTTGAGTACAATCTGTTCCAGAGAGAATCAGCAAATCTGGGAATTGCAGTTGCAGTGTGGTCATATATGTCAATGCTGATTTGCCCATAGAAACGTTGCAACACACAGCCTCTTTCAGCCTCGTGTCATCTTATCTGCTTCTGCGGCTTAAAATAGGAGTGAATTGTGTGTACTGTATGTGTCTTCTGTTTTAAAAGGGTGCATCACACATGAAATTATATTATTATTATTATTATTATTATTATTATTATTATTATTATTATTATTATTATTATTATTATTATTATTATTGACACAATCAACCATGAATAATTCTTTTACAAATCTGAAGGACCACACATCATAATCAAGGGCCAGGCTGAACTTGCCCTGAAGTCGGGTCATTATTTGATCTTTGTGGCTCTAAATCTGATTAAGGCATTGTGGAGGTAAACTTCAGACCCAATCTTGTTAGCAGCTGGCCCAGATGGATTACGAAGGCCAGTGAGCTGGAAAATGAACTGAGCAGTTCAGCTTTGGACTTGCTCTCTTTTAACACCCTCACAGCTACTTCTTCAGCTCCTTCTGCTTTTCTTTCTCTGCTAGCCCTTCAAATGAGATATTATCCCCGGATCCTGCGCTTGCATGCCCATAAGGCTTTTCTTTTCCTCTGTCTGTGATTCCTCAGCTAAGCAGGGACAATGGTAAAAGAGTGTGGACCATTCTCAAAAGTCTGATTCAAAGATGTTGCTCCAGCAGTTGTTGGTGCAGTTTGACCGAAGCTTACACCGGTTAACCCTTCAGGTTAGGTGAGGTATGCACCGTGGTTTCTCCTCGTTTGTGAATTAACAAGTTTTTTTTTTTTTTAACTCTGTCTTTTTCTCTCTTTTTAATCCTCAAATTATGCAAATGCTTAGGATGTGTGGTCCGAAATGAAGACACTCAAAGTTTTGCTTGTGGGCTCCTTGTGTCATTGAGTGCTTTTACAGTCAATGCACACCACAGTCTGAAGCACAATAAAGTGCCCTTTAGGCCTAGAAAGAGTTCAAAGCATTGAAAAGACAAAAAGCACTAAGCTGGGATTTTATTTGTATACTGAAAGGGAGAATGAGATATAAGTTCCCCTATTGCTGCTCGATATGGCTCTGGCTCCCGTATCAAAGCATTATGTTAGAATATAAAGCACAATGAAATTTTCTTTTGCGAACATTATGCAAAGTGTAAATGGTGAGCGATTTGGACGAGCTGCCATTTTGCTACATGAACTGCTGAATGCTCTTTTTGACACGCCATTGAGGTAACAAGGAATTCAAAAGAGGTCATATTCGATCAGGTTTTCTGCCTCAATAGCTTATAATCAGTACTAAAGTATAGAGCACAACACAGAATGAAGAGCCTCTAAGAGTCTTAATCAGGAGGTTTTCTCCCTATTATCGTCTGCTATATGAGGCTAACCACACACAGAAGTGCCCCCTTCCATTGATTATCTGGATGGGAATTTAAATATTAATACTCTGTCCAGACCTGCCAAGCACTTAATCTTGGTCAGAGTTTCATGGCACAGCACTTATTGAGCAGATTAAAAGCAGTCCTCGATTTTTCTTTCTTTCGTTCTTTCTTCTTAAAGAGCAATCCTGTGCTCTTTTCAGAAGCTTAAAGAAAAAAATGTTGGATGATTCTGGATGATTCTGCAAAGATTTAAAAACATGTGATAGACATCAAGACCTGAACACAATTGTTCAGTTGCACCATGAGCAACTTTTAAACATAAAGTAAAAATAACTGGTTACAGAATCATGAAATTATTTTGGACAAAACCAATTATATTTAATATTTTTAATCATCTTGATGTCTATGTAATGCTGCTTTGCTTTGCTAAAGTTTTAGTCAGCCGACCCAGTGAAAGTAAGGGCAGCTTTGCCTTCGGGGCCCAGCGACACATAACAGGGCCAGAGATGTTTAGTAAGAGGCTGCTACTCGGTTAGCCCCAACACACAACAAGCAATACAAACAGAGAGCTTGTGGTCACACTTGACATAAGAAGTCACAAAAGACACAAATAAGACAGTATTACACCCGTAGCAATGTTGAAGTTTATAAAGATCAGCAAGATTTAGACTTTGAGAAAGGCACACAAGTGAAAAGGATATGCAAACTACTCAAAACTAAACCCAACTTATAGTTTCAGGGTTAATGCCACTTCACAGAAGCTTCTGTTTGCTTAATGTAAGCCATGATGTAGCTTAATCAAGTACAGAAGGTTTATGCATCTGCCTTGTAGTGTATTGAATAGTCTGTTTGCAGTGTCTCTTGTCTTGCACTGTCTTTTGTCTTGCACTGTTTGCACAAGTTTACACACACACACACTTTATGTGGATAGGGTAATTTTATTTTTTAATCCCTTAGTTCTGGGTTCTCTTATGCAGCCCGGTGTCTTTATGTAGCACCATGGTCCTGGAGGAACATTGTTTCATTTCACTGTGTACTGCATCAGCTATATATGGTCAAAAGGACAATAAAAGCTTTTAACTTGATTGAATACATAATATAAATTCTAAGCTTTGTATAATACTGTTTGTTGTAAAGTTTCAATTAAGTTAAAACAGTGACAACGGTGCCATTAGTTCATGGTTATGACTTAACCATTAATCAGTTTTCACCTATAAATATGGCAGTTTAGATTTTTATTTTATTTAATTTTTTTGGATAGTGTCATAGACTGAGACTTTGGTTTTGAACGTCTTCAGTAATTATTGAAGCCCTTTTAAAGGTTTTTATTCATATAGCTGAGACCAATTATCTGTCTTTCATTACATTAATGTAAATGCAAGTGAGAGGATGAGCCACAAAAGAAGACGTGCTACATAAGCCAAGTTGGTTCATGTTCAGAATCCCAGAACTATGGGCGTGTGTTTTTTTAAGTACTCCATTTTTTCCAATACTTTGAGGGTTCTGCATATGGATCATGGTCCTCCAGTTGACTACCTCTGCTATAGAATTTTTCAATTAATTTCTATTCATTAATCATTGAATCTCTACTCATTTCTATTTTCCAACTTAATTTCTTAAATGCTACTTATATCATTTCAGTCTTTCAACAATGTTTCTGTTTTATGAGTCAAGCTTACTGTGGCAGAAATTCACTGATTTAGCTCTAATCCTCAAACTTACAGGTAATGAAGAGATCAAGAGGGAGTCCAAGACAAACATTTTAGCCGAATGAAGAGCTGGTTTCACAGATAAGTTTTCATCTGCGTTAGTATGCATTGCCATGTTTCTAGAGGTAATACTGATACAGGCATTTGGCTTTTAAGTCAGGTATCTCATTTGAGCCCCAGGAAAGGAGCTCTAATCTGAGTGAGACTTTATAGTCCTGCATACATTTCATATCAGCTCTTCTTTCTGAGAATTAATGTTTGCTTATGGTTCACAGGAGTGTGATGCCTGTAGCTACTGTTGGAAGATAACCAGCTTTGTGTTATGATTGCAAATTCAAAAATGGTAATAGATTAGGCAAAATTACAGTTTCTATAAATGTTCTATAAACATATATCACATAGCATTATTTAGTGATCAGATGTTTTTATGCTCGAATGACATCACCTTTTGAGAGACACTGCCACAACCTCAAGCAAGACTATCAGTTATTTATATTCTATACTTCAGATTTGTATCAAATATAGTATGAATATGTGTAATTTTAGTAGCCAGAATCATGACAGAATTCAACCAGGGGTGGATTGATAAGGCCTATAACTGTAGTGTGAATTTTTCATGAGAGGTTCAAATATCACAAGATGAATTTTAAGAAAGCAAATTTATGCTAAATAATTATTTTTGCCTAGATGTTATTTGCTGGTATACAAAATAGCCTTGTTTTATGGAAATTCTTTAAATTACCATTAACATATCTGAGAATTTATGCAATGTTGAGCTATCTAATACAATGTCAATGTCATAAAACTATAGCTTTCTGTTATCTGTAGAATCTAAAATTGATTAATGGTTTTCTGTTTTCCTGATTTTTATACTGACATAAAAATATGGTCAAATTGTACAATGGCCCTGTTACTCAATCTCAAACATTTCATTATTGTTTGCGATTTGGAATTAAGGGAAAACTGTGTAAATATATTATTTACCTCAGCTCTTCTTTTACAAATGGGGAAGATTTTGCTGTCAAAGATGTTTGAAATTATACTATAATTTTTAAATTATACTATAACATAGCAGTGCTACATCATTGTTTCTATTGATAATTATAATACATACTTAACTTTAAGTATACAATTTCCCTTCTGACACCTTTGCTTTTAGATCGAAGAGGATTTAATATTGTCTGATGCCTGTATGCTGCACATATGCTGCCTGTCCCAGGAGGATATGTAGACAGAGGGCATTAATGCAGGAACACAGAGGTTATTAGCATCGCCGCATGGCATAGCATAAAGCGATTGGGGCTCTGTTAGTCTCTTGCCCGTCTCTCACTCATCCCAAGCACTTCCTGCAGATCAGCTGAGCATGTAGACCAGTAACTAATGATGCTGGACAAAGATGCCACACAGCAGTAGCCATCCTAGTTACAACTGATAACTCACTACTGCCCACACGTCTTCATCATTTATAGACAACAAGGCATAAATATGTTTAAGTTATTTGTCTTCTGTTTATATTGCTGTGTGCATGATTGTTGTTGTGGGTGTGCAGCTGCTGAGAGATAAAGATTCCAAATCCTGTTAAATTGTGGACAATTTTTGGACATGCATTGTATTATTTTGTGTAGGCAGTGTCAGATTGAATGAGCGTAGGTTGGACTTGTTTGTTAAGACAACTGAGGACCAGGGTAATTTAAAGTTTGGACACTGTAGACTATTAATTTTAACTCAGTTATATCACCAAACACAAGCATGATTTAATGGAACAATATGTCAGTGCAATAGTGCTTATTTCTCCCTCACACAAATGCCACCCGAGCCATGTTTCTCTGTGATGTGTGAATGATACCCACTACCATCCATCAAGGGAAGGGATAAAGGAAGGCAGGATGGAGGGAGGTGTGGGTGGACACTCCGGGGAGCTCATTACTGAACCTCATTATTAATCTGTTATTTGACCCTGGTGAGAGTACCGGCCAATTTAAAGGGTACCTAACGTTGCTTTTGCCTGCACTCTAGAACAAAAGAACTCTTTCCAGAGTCCTGGAAAAACTGAGTTTTATTCAAAGTTATGGTCAATCTTGTAAAGAGCAAGGCAAGTGGTCAGATATTTGAACCCATTTTTTTTTTACTTATATTGCTTATGATGGCTTCATTTTTTTTGTTTCTCGTAAATAATTGGACACATTTCAGATTTTTATACAGGTCTTCCATTAGAATCTTATTATCTTTTAAACATTAGCAGCAATGAGATTGAAATGAAAATTACAAGTGCTGGCTTGAACTATCTGTAATATGTACTGAAACGAGTCTCACGCCTTCCTTCTTAGAGGAGTGTGTCTGCCATTCCTCAGCATGACACTAAGTCAAAAAGTACGTCCTTCCTGCCTACAGCTCACACTGGCCCAGGTCCACACTGCGTCCTCTGTGATGAAGCCACGCAACACAATTAGAATGCCTGTGCGTGGGAGAAATCACGTCCCACTTTTTTCAAATACGAATATACTTATACTTTCTAACCTTAATAATTTTTCCTTTAATTTTTTTTCCACGGTAACAACAAAAGGATTTGTATAGAAATAGGTGTCATAGCCTTAAACCTTTCATTGGAACTTTTCAGTTGTAAAATTACTGACCCAGTATTGGAGTAAGATGTTGACAAAATATGCTTATGTTACACTGCCACCCAAATAGGTTTTTTATGTATTCGCCTTGCACTTTTTGTTTCAACTTAAGTTCTCTATTTGCATCCCAAGCAAAAAAAAAAAAGCTATGCACTAATAAGAACTAATTTGTTTATTCTAGCGTGCATGTGTGATCTGTGAAATGTATGTTTCCAACTCCACTCTTCACTTTAATGATGTGTTTAATTGGCATTACCAATTAAACACATAATTAATGAATGTGTTGTTCGTTCTTTTCCAACTAAGTGCTTCATAACGCCTACATGTTTTTAATTTTTTTTCAGTGTCATGCATGATAGCCGGCAGATACAGAAATGAGAGCTGATGTGGAGAGACATCAAGTGATATGCAATGCATAAAAGTAACTGAAACACTGTCACCCTGTTGATAATGACTATAAGTATAATCCTGGCTTATTAACAGCCTGCACTTTATCTGTAAATGAGGACACTTTATTGCTCTGTTTGTTAAGGCAAAAGACTGTATTGTAGAATAGGAAATGGTGATTAACCCTTATGTTTGACATAATGCTACTATGCTGCTTACCGAAATGCCACAAAACAGAAACAAATGTAATTCACTCAGCTGTGAGAAATTTAAAATTGAATATAACTAATTACATGTACAATCACTTTCTCTTTGACTAGTACAACTTGTCTCCTGTAAGCCTTTGCAGTAAGCCATGTTGTAATCTTTGCTTACACCGCCCTCCTGGCAAAACAATGCAATTTAAGATCCATGGTGGTGTCAAGCATTGAATTAATTGACTACCAGTAGGTGTCCTGATCTAATGCCATGCCTCACTACCAGGGGATCTTTAGAGGCACTGAGCTAAAGGAGCAAGCTCTTTTAGAGGGATCCATTGGTGAGCTAATCAGCCTTTCAGTGGAGCTAAGTAGGTGCTGTTGTTGGTGTTTACTCCGGGAAGCTTTTCATCTCCGAGTGCAGCTTTAGTAAGCTTACTGTAAGATCGGTGTTGAGATGCGTGCTAGGCAGAGATGCTGCTCGTATGGCCTGCTGGAAGTGTCAGGACTGTGGGACCTCATTAGCCATCTCACTGGGGGAGCAATGGAGTTGCAGTTCCCTAATCCCATCTACTCCTCCCCTGAGTTTGTCTGATCACACGTGCGTGGAGCATACCACAGACCCATGGTGACTCTTCTCCCAAAGAGACATGGTCATGGTGGCTGCTTGACTGTAAGTCAAACATTCAAAGATATGGCCAAGTGGAATAAAAGATTTTGTTGCTTTTTTGTTCCAACAAGTGTAGAATTATGTGTCTTGCTTTATGGTCTTGTTAGCCAATGAGCATCCAAAAAACAGATTTTTCTCCTGTGGGGCATTGGGGATCATTTACTTTGTTAGTAAGGATAGAGAGTTTTCTGTTCACTTCAAAAAGTGATAATTATATGCAGTATAGACAAATACTGTAAGGCTCCTTTGCACTGGGTAGTGACAACGGCATTAAGTGGACTCTGGGTTTCCAGCTGACTTTTGGAAAAACTTGAAGCTTTGATTTCCCTCCCCCTTTAGATAGCCAAGAATGAAAGGGGACAGTGATACATATTTCAAGGCCCAAGAATCCACAAAGGAACTGGAATAAAGAGGTATAAACCTTTGAACTAAACAAAGGTCCATCACCCATACTTTATATCAGAAGTGCCTTGTATGGCTTGTACAGATGAGACTGCTGCAGAAAGAGAGCTGGGCAGGAAGAAAGAATGAAGGGGATGAGGACCAGCATGTCTTTGCTGACGGGTTGTCTGAGTGTCACCCCTATGTCCTGCAGCCCTTGTCTTTTCCTGAAACAGAAACCTGAAGGCCAGCTGAAAGCTCCCTCTCAATCCTCCATCTGCAGGGCTCTTTGTAGGTGAGTCAGGGCTCATGATGCCTGCCAGTAGCATTAAATTGATTAAAGTGGTCGGCAGACACCGACGTTTGCTCCTTCTATCCTCTGTGGTAGATGAAAGAGTCAGATATGCAAGACTCCACTTAGGGGCTTGGAGGATGCCCTCCTGCTCTTTTCCCCCACTCTTAGAGGGGTCAACAAAAGACAAAAGGCCTTGGATTGAAAGCAATAGAAAGCTTCTTCCCTCAAATGATCTCTAATTGTTTCTTTCTTCCTCTTGCATCTCCCCTATGATTTCCACAGTGGCTGTATGACTTAGCTGCAATTCTGCCTCTGAAAGCTTCTCTTGAAAGAGGAATCAGATACAAAGTAGAAGGCTATTACAAAGTAGACCTACAACAACAGACGACTGGCAATTTTCTGTCATTAAATCTATTAAAGGCAGCATGCTGTTGATTTCTGTAAAATAATACAATGGAGACAAATAACATGATACAGCAAGAGATACATTTGGATGATGTATTTTTTTTTTTTTAGGATTTAGCTATATGACTGTAAAAAGACAGAATATTTGTATTGTGAAACTGTTGTTTATTCTGTAGGACAGGGTTATATAAGACTTTGTGAAATGTGAAATTTTAATATTGTCTTTTTGTGGATGGTGGCAACCTGGCACAGCAGGTAGCTCCAAGGTCCCAGGTTTGATCGATCAAACTCTTTGTGTGAGCATTTACTTGGTCTGTATGGAGCTTCTCTTCTTTAACTTTGTCTGTATGGGGTTCATTGGTTTCTCTCACCTCCCAAAAATATGCCAGTAGATGTAGGATTAAGCTACTCATAATTTCTACTTGGTGTGAGTGAGTTTTTATCTTGATGGTGTGAGTGAGCTCTTAGTGACTTTGAATGTTTAAATAATTTTTGTTGAAAAAGACTACTCTGCCACGATATCAGTCTAATATGGCCTTGGTCTTGCATTATTTATTTATTAAGTTTCACAAAGTGCTTTATCATGCTTAGGGTTGCAGTGGATCTGGAGACTATTTTAGGAACTCTAGGCAGGATGAGTGAGCACACCCTAGATAGGACACCATTCCATCACAGGGCACCCTACACACACATTCATTAACTTTTTCAAATGTACAGTAGGAATAATATTGAGTCTCCTAATGGCATGCTTTTGGGTAAAGAAAGGAAACTGGCAGAAATCCATGCAAACCCAAAAAATATAAAATTCCAAACTTGAGTTTAGGATTGAAGGGGACTCCTGGATCTGTGAGACAGCATTGCTAAATTCTGAAACACCATGTCACCACTTACTCTTGTAAGTCACATCTATTTGTATGAAGATGCAGCTAGTTTTTTTCATATGAATTAATTTGAATAAAATCCAACCATTATTGAAAGCCTTAATATCTACTCTATGTTTTTCCAGTGGTCTTTCTTTAGGAAGGTAAATGGTCAACTACCTAACCATGAATTTCTTCCCCACTGTTGCATTATACTGGTGTTAACATTAATGAAGTAAATATAATTTACATCTATAGAGCCCTATGGCTGTCAAAATATTGCATGCTGTTGTCAAAAGAGTTGCAATACAGACCAAATTGAAAAGGCGAACAAACATCTAATATTAGGGTGTGTAACATTAAAGTGCTCTTCCAGGGATTATAATCATTTGTATGTTCAAGATGAGATTGAATATGAAACTACTTTGCACACTAGAAATGTTTCTACTTCAAATTTGATTTTAGTTATTTTTTTATTAAACAGGCTTGCAGAGTGTAATATATGCTTCAAATTACCCCCTCAGTCCTGACTTGGAGATTACTAAATAAAACCAGTGTGTACATTAATAAAAGAACAGTCTAAATTACCACAGGATGTTTGTCTTTATTGTTAGACCCTGTTGTTCCTTGTGTTAGAGTGCTGCCTCTCTGTCTCGCTGGCAGATGACATGGAATGAAAGTCTTCTCTCTCCAGCACCACTCTGAGATTTTTCCGACACTTGAAAACGATTAGGATGCCAGAGCCACAGCTGGGCTGCTGCTGATTGGGCCAACACTAAACTTTCTCCTCTGGAGTAGCTGCATGTGCTCAGGACAGGTGGTATTTATGCAGATGAATGAACATGTTACTGTGTGCACTTCCTTTTGGTTTAAACATTAGTGTTTCAAATGTGACAAATCAGATGTTCTTCTTCCACATCCTGCCACTGTTTTTGCTCCAGGGAGGAATTTATGTGCTTCGGTATTTATAGTGTGTGTGTGTGTGTGTGTGTGTGTGTGTGTGTGTGTGTGTGTGTGTGTGTGTGTGTGTGTGTGTGTGTGTGTGTGTGTGTGTGTGTGTGTGTGTGTGTGTGTGTGTGTGTGTGCGTGTGCATGTGTTTGTGTGTGTGTGATTTTTTTTTTGTCTTAAATTATGAGATTATCACTTAATTAAAGACACTTAATTAAATGTATGTTAAGTCTCACTGAATTATTTGTGGTTATATTTAACTAATATATTTTATTAGATTAATGTTCAAAATATAATGAGCATTTATTTTATTTAATTGAATTATTATAGAATCAATCTCCGGTCACATTTGCACACACACATATACGTATGCAGCCTATGGGCTTGGTTCCCTGCGTGTCTGTTCAGTTGAAATCAGTGTGAGCATGGGCAAATGAGGCCAAGCCTAGCTGTAGTCTTTGTTCTATGCATGAGAGAGACAGAAATGTTGTGTGCTACCCGAGGCCACTGAGCCTTAAGTGGATATTGCTGACAACAAGCAATTACCCCCTTATTATCACAGTGCTGAGGCTGTAATTGGCCCTCCTCCTTCACTAGCAGAAAGCACGGCGCAATAATTCACCACAGCGCTGGACTTATTCTTGCTCCTATTTCATTCTTAAGCGCAATCAAGCTCGGCACATCAATATGTGGCGAGGTTGATTTGATTTGCCGCTTTAATAAACATGATCTTGAATATCATTGGATTATGTGTGCGTACAGTGAACCCGAAAGCACCCAAACCTAATAGAAAATCTAATGCTAATAAGTGACTATGAAGATTTCTTTACTTGTAAAAGTATAAAGGTATGTATATTTTTTCCTTCTTAATAATCTTTAATCTTCTTAATAATCTGAAACATCTCCATAACCTGTTATGCAGAGAGTTAGAAAATAATTAAATAAAAGACTATCGGAATAAACAGATTAATAGTCTTTTTAATCGTAATTTTTGTTTGACCAGATTTGGGAGGCTTCCCACTCAAACAAATCTAGTTATTAAATTCACAGTGGTGTCTAACATCAATCATGCCTATAAAATGGGCATTAAATCTAATTGCACCAACACAAGATTGTGCTTAACAAGACATCTCCAAAGTAGTTTACAGTAATAATAACATTTAATAATACAGTAATAATAACATTAAATAATCTAAACAGTGCTCTTAAAAGTGTTTTTATGTTAGTAGTGTGTTATGTCAGGAAGGATTCCATTTTAATCTCTAACAAGTGACTATTACTTAGAGAGACTTCAAGTATCTTTACCATCTCAATAGGACCGAAGATTTTTTTCACCCACGGATAGTTATTTTAATGTTACTAGAACTCTGATGTTTTGGGTGAAATTTAGCCAATCAAATTTTGTATTGTGGCAGAATTGACCACTTACCCTACCCCTTATCTGCACCCAATACCCAAACATTTGTAACTGTTCCCAACAGTTACCCAAAAAGTTAGCAAGTGTAAATCCATACACAAATCAGATCTTAGAGAATATTGGTGATTTGGAATATAATTAACCTTAACATATCAAACCAGCACCAATTTACGTGATTAATTTCCCAAATTTAAATGTTCTTTCCCCAATTTTTTTCATTAATTCAATATAAGAGATGCCAAGTCTGGCTCTTTGTTTGTGTAGCATTTGTGCAATTTTGTAGTGCTGAGGGGGAGCTGGTTTGGAGCTGTCTTGGGTGAGAGACTTGAATCCATTGTGTGGCTCAACTTGACCTGACCTGACTGGTTAAGCTGACGCATTGTGAACTGCAAATCGCTTCAACCGAGGGGGCCAGTTCTTTTGTGAAGCCATGAAGAAAAATAGCTTGGTTAAAAAAGAGCATCCCTGTAGTCCTGGGAGAGCTTCATCGGTTTTGTTTAGCATCTCCTGAAAACTCTGAGCCTGACGTCCACCAGCTATGGATAACAAGGGAAAGAAATGTGTCCTCCACCAATGGTAAGAAGCTTATTGAATAGGCCTGTTGCCACATCTACTGAGAAACCCAGAACTGGATGAACCCAGGACTGAAATAACAAGAGGATCCACTGTCACCAACAAAACTTGTAGTTGTGCTTTCTTACATTGCCTACCACCTCAGTTGTCCATGCCTGTGTAGCAGGTGTGAAGAGCTGATATAAATAGGACCTAGTGTGGTTGCCAATACTCGCAAGCCTGGGAAGTTGCATGTCATGAAAAACAGCTGACAATTCAGCACCAATCAACAACTTGTTTTCTAGCTGGATCTCCGGTGCCGGCAGAGAGGGCTGGAGGAGGACGTGCTGATGCTTAACTCCAGCTCCTAATCACATCTCTGCCATGCAGCAAGTCTGAGCTTGTAGCTTGCAGGTATCCGCTAACTCGTCTCAGCCCCATTTCTTCACACCCTCCATGCACTTAATAGCCTAGCTTTGTCACTCTTCCCCAGCAGCTGGCCCAAAGACAACCTCAATTTAAAAATGTAATTAACTCTGACATGGCATCGAGCACTCCTCGCTCCACTCCGTCAGCCGAAAGAGGCCGGGGAGGGGAGGAAACACAACAAACAAGGTGCTGGAAAGCATGAAATATGCAGGCTTTCTCTCACACACTGTGTCGTTGTACAATATGATGGGATGTTACGGCACAGTTACTTAGCTCTCGAGGAACACAAATCAGCAGTGTGATCAAGCTCGTGTCACTCGCCAATGCAAATGGTGGTTTGGAGAAGTAGAATGGCTGTGTGTCTATGGTCAATCAGGATTTCATGCAAAATAAAAATGCCATTTGTGTGAGTTGTTGGTGTCCAGCCACATACATATGGATTCACATCCAAAAAAAAAAAAAGAAAACAACAGCCAAATAGCTTCTCTTGTACTGCAAGCCAGTCAGAACTTGTATGCTTGTCTAAACTGGGACCAGCTCATGTTTGTGGTCTCCTGTGGTTCACGGTTTGGGGACGGTGAAGGACAGGCTGTCATTTCCCAAGAGGCACACCACCACTGCTTCATTTCCTGATAGACCTCACAGACCGACACTTCCAAGTGTCTAATTACCACTGCGGAGCTGAACTCATCCCTCCCAGCTCCCTACCACTGAGCCCTGGGCCCTCCAAGAAGCACACAGCTAATTGTTCCATTGCTCTCCTAATGACGCAGTCAGTACAGAACAAAGGAGAACAGCAAAAGGTAGAGACCAAGTTGATGTGATAATTTTCATTAACCCTGCTCTCTCTCTCTTTCTTTTCCCCTTTATCTCTCTTTCTCTCTATTCACCCCCTCCTTTTCCTTTCCCTGATCTGTGTGGAGAAGTGCTCAAATTATCCGCAAGCATTTCTGCCTGTGCTAATTATCCAAAGAGTTCCTCATTAGACGATTTAAAATCCTAACTTAGATCAACACTTGCTCAGACCTCAGGGATTCTCTGTTCCCTGCAGCGGTTAAACAAACAATCGGTTCAAAGGATCAGGTATTCTACTCTATGATGAGGGGGAAAAAGCATAGGGTAAACAACTGCTCACTTGAAAGAAAAGACTCCAGCCGCTCCACACTATGAATATGCAGTTCTATAATTCATGCCACTCAAATCAACAATGTGAACAACAAAAATTGCTGAGCAGGTTGTCTGGGTCAAGTTTGTGAGGAAGAAGTTCTCTTAATTAGAATTGAATTCATAATACGTTTCTGGGTTTTGCCGTCATTAAGGTTTATATACAAGGAAGCATGCATATGAACAGCATCCAAGTCTAGTCAGAGATACATTATCTAGATGCTACTACATGTACATGCATACAATCTAGATGTTAAGTCTAGAAGCTGTTGCTAACTACTTCCATATGTCAACACGTCAACACCCTGCCACATTAGCAAGCAAGAGAATGCCAATGCAAGTCTATAGGGAGATGCAGCGCAACTCCCATAAAATAAGCTGTAAATCAGCTGGTACTATTTTTTTATTTTATTTTATTTTATTTTTTTTGGAACAAAACTTGTAAATTTACAGTGTTACAAAAAGTATATACCATAAATAAACCAGATGTACCTATCCTGAACAAGAGCTTTATAATAATTTTAATATTGTAATAATTGCTTAATAATAACAATCCTAATGTAAACATCATTGATTAAGTAACATAATGTTAGCTAAAGCTAATATGACAGAAGCTAGGTTGTTCACATAATAACAAAAACAGCCTACCTGATGACCTGTGATTTTGTACATTCACCAGGAGCTGCAACAATCCCTGCTATGTTCTTCCAGGCTTTTTTTTTCATAAAGCCTTTATAGACTTCTATTTAATGAAAGGTCACACATGACCAAATAAGATGAAACACTTCCATGTGACGGAAATGTCAGACAACCTGTGCCACAGGATTGGATCATGGATTTACATGAGCTAGTTGTTTAAATTTTGTTGCTAATTCATAGCTAATTTGTATTGCGTTGTGAAAACTAAACACAAATACTATGCTTTGTTGCTCACTGAAATATGTATCCCTGTGTCACTACGATCTATCTAAAAAGAAGCTTTTTTAAATATATATTTGTGGTTATATGTGTTCTACTTTGTTTTGGTTTAATTCAATGGGCATAATGCACCATGACTGAAATGGCATAATCCCACCTCTCTCTCTCTCTCTCTCTCTCTCTCTCTCTCTCTCTCTCTCTCTCTCTCTCTCTCTCTCTCTCTCTCTCTCTCTCTCTCTTCCTAAGCAGCGCAGCAGAATCTGAGTCTGTCACTTAAATATAATGCTGTCAGATGTGTAATTTTAACCTTTAAGCAATTAACTGTTGTTGAGGTGTAATGAATGCTGACACCTTTCAGTGATGATGAAACCTCTAATTGTTTGGTAAAAGAAAAGAATTGACGCATTTGACATTGCTGCTGACAGATTTTATTTTTATTTTTTTTTAACTCAACCTTCTTTTCTTTCCGTTCTGTGGCCGCACATGCTACAGAGGTGGCTGCTTTGAAACTTGAAAGCTAGCAGTACTTTTCTGCCACTAGCTGTCCCATCAGTTGGGCAGAAAAAGGAGAACAGGAAAAGGCTGGATTTGCTGAAATGATGAGAGCGTTTAAACCATGATAGCGCTCGGCTAATGCATCATTCAACAGAGATGTCATGGACGAGCTTGAGTGTCAGAATAGGAGTAGGAAGATGTAGCTGAATAGACAGGTGGAAGTTGATGAAGTGATGGCTCAGGACATGATGACAAAGTTTCCCTTCCTCATACCTGGCAGGACTGAGTGGCACAGGGAAAATGGGGATTTAGAAAAACTAGAATTAAATTACAGAGCTGTTTGTTACCTTTCCGTTCACAGCTACCAGGGATCAGAGGTCACATGTGGCCAAAGATTGTCTGTAATTTGCATAGAGTGATTATTCCTCTTATTCTTATTCTTATTCTTATTCTTATTCTTATTCTTATTCTTATTCTTATTCTTATTCTTATTGTTGTTGTTGTCAATTTTCTTTAAATCATTCAGTTGGAAAGAATGCAGCATGCTGCTATTGCTAATTCTAGTGATGCTGTCACTATAGTGAAGCAAACAGCAAATCAGGAATGTGAATAATGTGCATGTGAATTGTGCCTCTATCACATATGTGACACAGTTTAAAGCTGACAAATATCCTTGTGTTTTAGTTTCTAATCAGCTGTACCCTAATATTATACAACCTTACTTACCAATCACATATATCAAAAAACTAATTCTGGCACCCCAGCAACAGACCCACTCACATACAGTAACCAATGCCCCAGCAGTTTTCACAAATCATAGATCAAATTTTGTCATATATTACTTTGCAGTGAATAAGTGCTGTATATTTAAGTACATATGTAAGTACAGTTCAGTTAATGGATTTAGCTTGCACAAGTACATACTTGCTATGTCTGTTGTTTAGGGTATTAATAAACACTATATGTTTATAACTTGATGAATACATACATGCATCTATCGCATGTGTAAGTCCCATGGACAATATTTTTGACATGTTTCCTTTTAGTAGAGCTAAAAAACTGAAAACTAACTTATAATGAAAACCTAAAGATAATTGTTGAATTTCATCAATAACCATCAAAAATATGACACAAATTTAGCCATTACACTAAATGGAATACACAAAGAAAAACATGAAAAAAACATGAAAAACATTGATTTAACAAAAAGTTTACTTCCCAGTTCTGGAGCACTGCAACAGTTTTTGTGCTGTTTTGCGGTGTCTAGCACGATCAGGCAAACACCTCTGTGGTTACATATCTACTATGCTAATGTGAAATAACAAATTGTTCCCTCTGCAAAAGCAGTCTCCTTTATGAATTAAATATCCACTTTTTGACTAAATAATTTATTAAAGCACTAGACAAAATTGTGTTTCCACATTGACTTTTATTGACTACCCCAACAAGTGCCATTAGAGTTCCAGTTTAAGTGCGGTTTGAGAAAACAGGTTTTCCTCCATACAGCAAAACATGCTGATTTTCTTGTCCATGGAAATCGATTTAGAATCGATTTAGAATTGATTGTTAGATTTGTTTAAAGTTTTCTTTTTGGAAAGTAAGGAAGTTGTTGCTGTGAGCACACCCAACCAATTTGTCAGTATTAATAAGCATAAGATAGATTTAATGATCTTTTTACATGCATTAGTAGATAGACTGGAATTTCAAAACATTGATACCAATTTAGTTTTTACAGGCCAGTGCTGGCTTAAGTCAATATTTTTATTTGAACAAGATCTGTGTGAACTTGTTTCACAAAAGTAGATTGTGTCATTGCACGAGTAATATAATTAATTAAACAATTTAAAAGCCATTTGGTTTCATATGAGAAAGATCACCATTAAAATGTGCAGAACGAATAAGCTTTTAAGAAATCCACTACTAGTAGCATTGGCAGATGGCGATCATGCTTATTGGGAGGATTTTCTAATATACTTGCTTGACGTATTAGTCAATTTCACACTTTCAAAAGTAATTGCATGCTTAAAATTTATGCAGGCATAGGCTTACATTATTGCAGTGCCTCGCAGACATTTGAAAAATCCCAATTCACACTTTACACTAATCTGACCTTGATATAACCTTCCTTCCCCTCCCCCCAATTTTACCATCTTTGAAAAATGTTTCTTTTGACAACTTATCATCTTAAAATTCACTGCCACCTTACCATCACCACAGGGCAAGATTAAGGATCCATAAAGGCAAAATTAAGAGACGCCCAGATGCTTCCATTCTTATTTAAGATGTGTGAGCACAGCGTTTACACAGTACCTTCTTCATTACTGCATTAGTCTTTACAGCATTTATTTGTACCCATTTTTTACTAAAATTAGCACTGTGTATACGGATACAATACTTGATTTTTCCTCCATGTTTAAATATGCATGCCTGACTTGTACTTCAGTTGGATATTTCCATACCATTTGATTCAGCTGTGTTTCTCACTAGGATATGACATGCGCAACTTTAAATCTGTGGGAATAATAATTATTATGCAGCCTTTATAGAAACCATACACACTGTCCTGGAAACAGTGTGAATAAACTTAATTCACTGAATCCTAATGTGTGTCAGGTCAGTAAAACACCTAAACATTGTCCACTTATCATATACAAAATAGGCTTATACCTGCTTTCTGAAATTGGATAAATAATCTTTAAACTTATTTATATTTCAATTGTATGCTAATATTTATTAAAAAAATAACAGGTCATGATGTCTTATTAAAGGATGGTGCACAGCACAAACTGTTTTTTAGTAAATGATTTGATTTGTTGACAAAAAGCTAAACTTTTACATCTAAATTATTGAAAAATAAATGCTATGCTGTTTTGCTGATAGTTACATAATTTTAAATTATAATGTAATAAGTCTTGATGTATAAAACCTGATTAATTGTGACCTTGCAGAAAATGAAACAAACTTTAATACTGATGCAAAGCCACCTGTATGCACCAGGTATGTTCTTAATATGTTCTAAACAAATTTAAGTATTATTTGAAATGACTGATTTATAGGCTACTGAGTAATAACAGTTCTGATTGTATTTGTGAAATAAGCTAAATAATGGGTCATTAAACGATAAAATATGGATGGAAGAAAACTAAAGTCACCCAGCTAATGCAGTTAGAGTATTAATGATATTAAATTAGGCGCAGGTTGAGACTGCTTGCTTTGGTTTGCAGCTCTGTCCCCATAGTCACATATCTGCCATCAGTAATGGTGTAAATAGATTCAGCAGCTCTAGCCCAAGGGAGTTTTAGCCTACATTATAGATCTGAGTTATAATTAGGTGTGGGGATGACTGCTGGTACAGAGCACTTTTACAAAACAAGACACACATGATGCTGCTGGTCGATATTCTCTAGTTCTTCGCTTCTAGTTCTTTTTAACATATTGGAAAGGGTCGAGATAAAGTTTCAGTGCATTTCGATTCTCACGGAGACCTTACTGTGTTTACATTAAAGACGAACTTAATATCCCACTTGATAAGCACCATATACGGTTTAAATAAAAACAAAGGTACAATTTCCACCTGATTCGTTTATAAACTGTTTCCAAGAGCATGTTATTATATTAAAATCTAGCCTCAATGCTAAAACCTTTTAATTATTCAAAATAATTAGATAATATATACCTATTATTATTATTATTATTATTATTATTATTATTATTATTATTATTATTATTATTATTTACTGAAGTCCAAGTTAAAATTTTTAATTCCTTCATTTGTCTGCTGTGAATCATTCTTTTTGACCACACACTAATGCTGCGAATGGGAGTTTTTGTTGTTGTTGTTGTTGTTGTTGTTGTTGTTTTGTTTGTTTGTTTCAGAATAAATTTCAGCCAGAATGCGTTGCTTTGAAATGATGTGGTAATGAAGTTGTTTGTTTAAAATAAAGCTAAAGGAGAACAGAACCCGCAGTTCTCTGTCCAAACAGTAGGCCCATGTCTCCGACTCATATTCATACATCTTATATAATCCTCAGCAACTAGCAAAGAAAAAACCCAAACATATTTACTTGGTATCATAATTGCAAAAATCCTGTGGTTAGCTGACTAGATGAAATGAACTTTAATTAGCTTTGAAGTCTGCTCTGAATGGACTGAATTCTATAAACCGATTCTTTTTAATTGCATCAAACTCATGTTCATTTAATTTGTTTGGGAAAAAAATACCAGAAATAAAGTACGTTTAACTTTGTTTAAAAAGATTTAGCAGGAATGTAATAGTTAAAATATGTTTAAAAAGTTATGTGTAGTTTACAAAACCTAATTCCGTGGTGTTTGAAGTCATTCGATTTATTTGCAGGGGAACAATACATTTGCGTAAGTAGATTTATTTATGAATTGTTTTGATTTCATTTGAAATTAATTGAACATGTTATCAGATTGTTAATAAACGTACCTGACTTTTTTAAAGAGTGAAATTGTAATTTCTGTAAACGACTTTCGTTAAAAAGCATCCCATATAACTTTTGCTTTTAGTATTCTGTCTTTATTCAACCTTTTTCTGCGCCTCTAATAAAATTTACATTTATTTAGTAGTATAAGTGTATTTGTACAAAAAAGAAAAAAAAATCAAAACAACAATCCGTCATGTGAACAGTCACCTTTTGTGTGCAAGGCCAGAACTCAGAAATGCATGGTCCATATTAAATAATAACACTTCGTCGTCTTCTTGTTCTTCGATAAAACGGTATTTTAGTGTTCTGTCTTGGAGAAAAAGCGCTTCGTGTCCTTTCACAAAAAAAAAAAAAAAAAAAAAAAAAAACAGCGCTTTCAGTCTGATTCAGTTCTCGCTCTCCAATGTCTTTTTTTCATTGATTTTTTTTTTTCTGTTGTACTTTTTTTTACCGAGGATGCGGCGTGCCAGGAACAGGGTTCCCCAGCGGGTTGAGTGCCGGTTGCCCGCTCGCGCCCAGGCCGTGAATTAGCACGCGCGGCACGAGCGGTCTGTGCAGAGTGGCTGCGGGATGCGGCGCCGGTGCGCTGTTCCGATACACACTGCTGTACATCGCTGCTGCCGCCGCCGCCGCTGCTGCTGTTCCGTCCACAGAGCCTAAAAGCCCGGGTGGGTAGAAATATGGTGAAGGAAACATCCGCTGCAGCGCCGAGTAGCTGCCTGCTTCCGCAAGCAGTTCCAAACCCACCGCCGTCTGCCGCTTCCACTTCGTCCTGAGATCAGATCAGCAACATTTATTATTATTATTATTATTATTATTATTATTATTATTATTATTATTATTATTATTATTATTATTATGTTTTTTAGTTGTTCGTGACATCTTCTGCATAAATGTTAATAATTTTTACAAGACGAAAAAGTTTTGGTTTCATATGAGAAATGTGATTGAAAGTTGAAAAATAAATAATTGAGAGGGTTTTTTTTTATTATTTATCTATATATCTGTAGCGATAAGGATCAGAATTAGTTCTGCGACAATTTAGATGTTTGCGTATAAAAGTACAAACGTTGACTTTAGTCTTTCGGGCGCTGTAGATTTAAAAGCCCCAGATATAACGAAAGTTGAATAAAACAATGCAACTATATTTCTACAAAAAATCTAAATAAATATACTGAACTTCATTAGTACTAGTTGTAGTAGTGGTGGTGTTGGTGGTGGTGGTGGTGGTGTTAAGAAGTAATAATATTAAGAATTTCCTATAATTTATTCAGCATTTAAATGTAACAGATAAATTCAATAAAAGAAAGAAACGCTATCTGTGCTCACCGTCGGTTCTGGTACCAGGTCTTGACCTGTGTGTCGGTGAGATTAAGCGCCGCTGCCAAGTCCATGCGGTCCTGCACACTCAGGTACTTCTGGCGCTCAAAGCTGCGCTCCAGTTGGTTCAACTGATGGTCCGAAAAGGCTGTTCGCGCTTTCCGCGGCTTTTTAGCGCGTACAGGAGGGCTGTCTCTGGAGCTCGAGATTTCCCGATCACCCTCTTCTTTTGTTCCTAAAAATGCATTCAATGTGATGGTATTATTATTATTATTATTATTATTATTATTATTATTATTATTATTATTAGTGTTAAAAATTGCTTAAAAAAATACAACTGCAATTTCTTCGATTGCAACAATTCACATGTTCCAAATTATATAGATCATTGAGCGAGTTGTATTTAAAGTTAAAACAAATTTAATTTAATTTAATTTACATTAAATAAAATGTGATTGTTTACTACTGATAAGTTTCTGAAAGAGTAGTCTGGACACGAATGGAGTCACCAACATTTAAATTCATGGTTAACTGAAAACAAAATGTTTATAAAGTATTAAAAATCTTTCTTTTCGGAAACATTAAGAAAAAGTCGATTGTTCGATCCATGTCTATTTGTATCATTTTTTCTGTTTGTGATCCTCCCTCCAGGAAGAACAATAATCTCTCTAATTGACCCACCAGGGAGGCTTTACATCTGTTTCAGCTTCTGTTATGCTAATATCAGACAAACTCAGTGACAGTGACGAATGGTGTGTTTTGAATCTCTTACAGGACAAAACTACTAATATAAACAGAGAAAATTTTAAATGAAAAAATATATATTTATTGTGGTGTTAGCATGATTGTTAAATGTTAAATGTTAAATTGAAGTATAGAAAAGCATTTCAGTACAATGCTGCACATTTAAATTTTGTTTCTCATTTGTTTTGTTTTTTATTTCTCCTATTTTTCCACTTAAATTTATATCTTTATATATGGGTGCATCTTAGATAGACATTTTAGATGTAAAGTTTGCAATATTTTTCCCTAAATATTTTAGTAATATAGTAGTAGTAGTAGTAGTAGTAGTAGTAGTAGTAGTAGTAGTAGTAGTCGTCGTAATAATAATAATAATAATAATAATAATAATAATAATAATAATAATAATAATAATAATAATAATAATAATAATAATGCATTGTTATATATAAAGAATAATAATTCGTTAATTAAAAACAAAAAAGAACAGAGACTTTGACACTAGAGTTAAAAAAAAAACAGTTTTGACTTAACAGTTACAGTGTTCATTATATGAGTATACTTGGACCGACATCAATTAAAGAGCTATTAATTCAACACCAAACATAATACTTGATCATTGCATGTGTTAATTTAACAAGGCTGGCGTTAACCCAACACTAGAGGTGTTAATTCCTTCCCGGCGTTTTGCATTGCACAATTTCTATATTAATATTTAAATTTATAATAATAATAATAATAATAATAATAATAATAATAATAATAATAATAACACAATATGTTCACTTTTTCAGTATGGTATCAGAGCAATGGTACAATTCTACAATGCAATAAAAAGTAAGAATTTGGAATTTCGTATTGGAAGACTTATATTACAAACAATAATACAATAATATAAACTATTATAATACTATAAACCACATTACAGACGACAGACATTTAAAAATAATGTCTAACATCACTTTTCTATAGCTGTTAATTAACCCTGTATGTAAATTAAAATTAAGCATGTATTAAATATTATATAAGTATTATATACGTAATACTGCTGATTTACTTGTCTGATATCACTGCATTTGCAAAATGCACACTGTAGCTGTAGTTTTACATACAAATAATATTTGTCATGTTTGCAAAACGTAATAAAACATTTCAGCATTGAGAAATCCAATCAGTCTTCTGTCTCCAG
The DNA here is from genome assembly GCF_022655615.1 of Tachysurus fulvidraco. Taxonomy (NCBI): domain Eukaryota; kingdom Metazoa; phylum Chordata; class Actinopteri; order Siluriformes; family Bagridae; genus Tachysurus; species Tachysurus fulvidraco. The sequence goes on from NC_062522.1 coordinate 14,020,013, forward strand.
GTAATAAAACATTCCCGAATCGAATCAGGTATACTTGCCGTTTCCTTTGATTATTACTCTTCATTCATTATTATAATAACTATTATTTTTAACTATTATTTCCACCAAGGCGAACATTAATAGGTCTTATCTTACCGTTGCATTTTGTGTCGTTGTGAATGTCCTCTCTTTTTTCTGTTTTCCCCCCGTGTTCGTCGTGCTCCGCTTTTGGGGTGAGACAGTCCGCGCTCTCTGCTTTCGGAGCGTGATGATGCTGACGCTGGTGCTGCGGGGAGGGTGCGAGGCTCGCGCTGTAGGGCGCACACGCTGCCAGCGGCTTCCCGTCGCCCAGAATGTCCTTGATCAAAAAAGAGGAGGTGGCGGTCCGCGGGGCGCATGCGGCCGGATTTTGGGCCACCGGATGATAATGGTGATGATGGAGATGATGATGAAGGCCGTCTTGCACCGGATGCGGTTCAGGCGGCTCCGCAGTGACAGAGATCGGGGACGAAGGGCTCCTTGCGCCCGTGTCTACATCCGAGCAGGGCGAAGGCGTCGCGCGGCTCCGGAAATCCGCCGCCCGGAAGTCTCCGTCCATCATCGCGAGCGCCGAGCTGCAGGAACCGGCGGAAGATAAAATGGTGTCTATTCCAAAACTGGACGCGCTGGATCCTTCCATGGCATTAAAAAAGAAAAAAGAAAAAAAGCGACGTTGACTTAAGGAGTCTGCATAACCGGGAGTTTCTTCCCCATCAATTCATTAAAGAATTATGGAGTGCGCAATTAGATGTGATTAAACGTAAGCTGATGCTTGAAAAACAAACAAAAAAAGTGCGCAATATGTTTATTAATCCTTGTAAAATAAACGCATCACAATGATTTGGAAGCTTTGCGCAGCACTCGACTAAACGAAGAAAACAAGCCGGAAAACAAAAATCCTTGTAAGTTTGTTAAGATATATAAAAGATTGTGATGCACATCAAGTCCTCCCAGGATGCGTTTGCGTTCAGTATGAAATGTGTAAAAAGCAGCTGGCTCTTGTGTAGCTCCACGTCCTTTTGCACTGGTGCCTGAACTTTATTTCTCTTTCTCTCTCTTCTCTCTCGATCTGTCTCTCTATATCGCGCTCTCTTTCTCTCCCTCCCAAAAGTTGCGCTTTCTGTGCTTTCTAACTCCTCGACATCAACTCTCCCTCTTTTTTTTTTTTTTTTTTTTTTTTTTTTTTTTTTTGCTAGAAATCCTCCCCAGTTGATGCTCTACAATGATTTCCTACGTTGACGTCAGAAGGGGGGAGCCAGTGATTTTTTTCTCCTTTATTATAGCACATTAGAACACAGACACACTCCTTGCGCTCCCCCTCTCTCTTCTGATTGGTCTCGTGGTGAGCAGCACCTGCCTCTAACCAATCCGAGAAATTTTACTTGATCTTAACAATTTGGAGCCTGAGAAATCCAAATGGTCTTTTTTTTAACAATATAGCTACAGTTAAAAAGCCTTAAAACGCTTTAACAGCGTAACAGCGAACACTTCTAAAACATTGTGTGCACTATAATATCATATTAATGATTACGCACGGTTTCTACAAGCTAAACAGTTTAAACTACAAGTGTGGCTGAATAAAACGGTCTTAAATGTGTGTAATAGAAATAGTTTAATTTTTATAAGTATTATGTTTTTAGTGATTTAATACTTTAGTGCATATTTGACTATAGTATGACTTGGACTCTTGACTTATAATTACGTCACAACTAAGTTCTTCTTCAGTGAGGATCTTAAGGGACAAATAATAGTTCGTTATAATAATAAAAATAATAAATCGTATATCATTTATTTTATTTATTTTTATTACTTATATTTCAAGATAATGATCAGAGAGACTCAGGTTTTGGACAGTGTGATGAGATGATATATAGTATGTGTCACAGCCTTTGAGTGAAAGTACAGCTTTATAAAATAGCTCAGGGAAAAGAAATGTTGGAGATTATTTTACACTTTACTGCCATTCTTCATCTGAACCCTAACCCCCCAAAAAATGAACACGCAAATAAATAAATAAATAAATAAATAAATAAATAAATAAATAAATAAATCGGGTTTAATTCATTATCTAAAATGACACAACGCTGTAGGTTTAGTAATACGAGCCTAGTTTAATATCTTATATGGAAGGACACAGAAACCATCAGTCGTCACGTGGTTATTACAGGCCTGCAGCCAGTCATGAAGGCTCTGATTAATTAATATACAAGTTTATTTAAATATTACATCGCAAATTTAAAATGTAAGAGAAAGGAGCAAAGTGAGCTTTGTCATTACAAAGGAGGACTATTTTCAGAAACCTTAGACAAATTAATGGTCCTTAACTTTAGGACGTTGCTTCCTTTAGTTGAGGCCAATTTCTTAGAAAAATAAAGGAGACATTTAGTAGTGTTCCAGCTCTCTTTCATTTTTTATTTAGATTTGCTTCCTTGTGTTGTTTTCCGGTGACCAAACCCATCTGAGACATATTTTGCTGATCGGCCGACATGGGATTCTGATGGCGGAGACGACAAAGATGGTGATGTTGATCATCATCATCGTCGTCATCATCATCATCATCATCATCATCATCATGGGTTTGTTTAAACTTTTCCGCCACCAACACCCCCCCCCCCCAACACCACCACCACCACCACCCCCAACATTGGCTTATACATGAAAGCACTCGTCTATGCTGTAAGGCAAAACGACACTTACTGTTATTCCTTTGCACTTTGTCGTGAATATTAATTTGGCCTGATTTGAGCAGATTGTATATTAATTCGAAATTTCACATTTTAATTTTGAAAGGTCAGAAAGTAGGAATTTGTATTCCTATTGCTTAAGTTATATGATGTTTAACAACACTGATATTTTGCT